>NC_054582.1:2016575-2116575 GCF_017654505.1 Polyodon spathula
CCTCATTCTAAAGTATCAGCTATGTTCCTCTGGTACATGTCACTACAAAAATCTGCACCCCCCACCCCACATTACAACTCAGAAAACTCCCTTGGCCCTTAAATGACTGTCTTCAAGTTTTGATCTAATCTGAAATGGGCCTTTGTTTCCTGGGTTTGTGTTAACACTGGGGCCAATCATTCACGTGTGTCAGTCAGGCCTGCATTATTTATCAATGTTGTTATGTTGCTGGAGGTGAAGGAGTAGCCTTTACTTTACTGCATTACAAAACCAAGGCTGTGCACCAGGAGTGGGATTGCTTGCTGGCTCTCTCTCTGGAACACAGGCTTCCATTGCTGGCTACTATGCTGCCCCGGCCCTGAACTAATGAGCAATTTATAACACTGGAGTGATTATATGAGCTCAGTTTCTATCTGTTACTGAGAAGGCTCTTCCATTCATTAAAGAGGGAGCAGAGCTGCTAAGGGAGTGGGCACCACAGGCAGGACAACTGCAGTCTATTTGAATGAAAGCATGTTGGAAGTGGGGTGGTGGGGGTTGGCTGCATGACGGGAAGGCAGTAGCCTCTAGTCTAGAATGGCACCATTTCAATTCCTGTTCCAAGCATCCATCCAGACTCCTGCAATGGCACTAGAGGCACAGTGTGATTAGTCACTGTCATTAATAATTTTACTGAGGGTAACATTCTATTGAATAAAACACGGCTCCTGAGAATTTTAAAAAGAAATGCCTACAGCTGGGCCATGACTTACATTAGATCATATTTTCGCATCCTTTTTGTTAATATTGGTCACAGCACATCTAATTTTAGGTTAACGTCCTGACACTAGCATTCTTTTTTATTTCAGCCACGGGTGTAGAAAAGAGCAACCCTGTGCGAATATCCTGAAAATAAATGAAAATTTGCTGTTTTGCTAGTCAGCACCCAGGATTAAATGAGTTCTTGATCTTGACTGAACACAGCTGGGTTATTAAGGGGGCGGTTCTACACATCAGGGAGAAAGTGATGGTCAGAGACCGTCTAAATATCAGGGCAACAAAGTCAAGATATACAGTGCTGTAAAAATGTGATTGGACACATACAAAGTATTCAGACAATGCAGTCTAGTGTTATGCTCTGCACTGTGCCAGATCCAAATACTGGCGCTCTTTAACTCTATGTTAATCCTGCAGTGGTTTTTCCTCTAGGGAGTGATTTACTGACCCATTCATTACGGTAACATTGCTAAATGAAAATGACTGGGTTTCACAAAGGATGACATTTATAAAGTTTATGATTAGATCATTAAAACAGGAAACCTGTATATACCGTGCCAAAACCAACCCCCCTTAATGGCACTAGTCATACTGTAAGTTTCACTCCTGCAGATGGCCTATTACAATTCAGAGATGGAAATAAGCCTCCCACTGCATAGCAGTTTGATCCTTTCCTACTTTTACAGACACACCTGAGCTTGTTACTAAGCGATATTAAAACCTGGAATGGGTGAAACTGCTACGCAGTGGGAGTCGTATTTCCATCCCTGTAATTCTGCAAAATACTTAAAAATAACATGACATAGACAATGAAATGTATAGTCTTTAAATAGATATTAACGTTACAATAATGGTTTACATAGAATGCAAAAATGACAGAGTTGCAGAGTATGCCTTCCAGGGAGTTCAGCCACATTCTGATCAGTGCTGGGAATATCCAAAGGCTCCACAATGAAGAGAACTGTGTCAACAGCACTAGCTTCTAACTTTCCCACAACTGCAGCATAAACAAAGGAAGCACAGTGCACAGATCCAGTCTGTATGTAAAAGATGAGACAGTGGCCACTTCATAATGCCCTGGATACTCTACCATGGCTTTGATTAGGGTCTCTGGAAGCTGTCCCTTTGTCACTGGTAGGGTAAAAGGTCACGGATTAATATGACATTTAAAAGATGAACGCCTGGTTTCCTTTTCTCTTTCTCTCTCAAAATCACAGACGCTAGTTTGTCTGCCATAAGTGAGACTCAGAAAGGTTAGGAATAAAATTACAATAAACTGGCTTATGTGGAGCCTGCCTTCATTAACGCCCGTCCTCATTGTAATGACTTACACGAATGGAGCATCTGAGGAAACACAGCATCAGGGTAGTTAATTAATGATCTTCCTTTTGCAATGTTTCAGAGCTGCCCGAGGCTCAAGGAAGACAGGGCTGAAGATATTTCAATTATAGTCTGTGATAACATTTCAGTTAGAAAGGTGTTCCCATTTAAATCCATTTTGTGGTCTGGAAAGATCCGATACTTATATTACAATCTGCCTACAACTGGACCCTTAATTTGTTAGGAGGTGGGTATTAAACAGTAGATGTTAAAACATGATCTTGACATTTTTGATAAAGGATGTTTTAATGAATTGAGACATAGGATTAGAGCAGGAATATATATTTTTGCAATCATTTAATCTTTTTACATAACAATAGAAAACTCAGTATCTAGTGGCTCCATGGTGGATATGTAGCAATCGTCATAAAAAATTTTCTTTAACAACCGTTTGACTAGAAGACGTCTTTCGACATCTTCAGTATTATATTTCAAACCTATCCGTTCTGCTCCCAGCGCCTGCACAGCTTCACATTCAGTTCTCTAAAGATGGACCTGACCTCATGTCGTGTGCTTTCAAACGATGCCCATCACAACAGCCAAACAGTCAAAAGATGCTGCCAATTAAGAACCCTTCAGCAATACTGGACTGTGAATTATTTATCCTCTCCAGGAATAGAGAGCATTTTTAATGAAAACGCCAAGACTTGAAAGCTGAAACCAGCAAACCAATCCTACTGAGGGTTTTAATGAGTGACCTCAAAGGCTCCTGGTTTAAATAGCAACTCAGGACCCAAACTGAATAGTGTTTAGAGACCAATAAGGGTCATTCCACTGCGTACACTACACCATGTACAGTAAATGGTATATAAATAGCAATTGTTGTTCAATTAATGATTTATATGTACTCTATAAAAAAAATGCTAAAAATAAGCATCAGAGCTGCAGAATATTTCTTCCAGTGTACCAAGCCTCATTCTGTTTGGTGCAGATAATATCTTTACAATGGATAGTGTGTCAATGCCACTCATAATAAGTAAGTTCACTTCTACCTCTACACTACACTATTTAAAAGTAGTAGCTTCATACAGTAAGTGACATCTATTGAAGAGGAATAGAAAGAAGACTCCCATTGGCAGGTAGACATTGTGAACAATGAAGTGTTTCTAGCTAGGGTTATCAAACGTTAAAAGTCTGCAGTTCCTTTCCTGGTATGTTGGAGTAAACTATCTTCTTTATTTTAATTACAAAGAAAGCAACAACATTTAAACTAGAAGGCTTCGTGTTGCTAAAGTGAACGCTTTTCTTCCACCTAGCAACAAAACCGAATGTATAAATTCAACTTCGGAAACATCAAACCTAAAACCAATTTAGGAAGCCGCACTGTTATTGCTGTGGACAATTATCAATTATTAATTTCTTCAAGCTGAACTCATAATACCTTTAAACCAGCCCCGGCCTGCCTCAACATTTCAATTCAATAAGGGAGCACAGATCCAGTATCCTTGTGCATCGCCTTCACTTATTGTTGCTGACTAACTCCCAACACTGGTTGCCTCTTCTCTA
Organism: Polyodon spathula; assembly: GCF_017654505.1. Classification (NCBI taxonomy): domain Eukaryota; kingdom Metazoa; phylum Chordata; class Actinopteri; order Acipenseriformes; family Polyodontidae; genus Polyodon; species Polyodon spathula. The sequence continues at coordinate 2,020,218 of NC_054582.1, forward strand.
ATCCTTCTGCTGCTTCCTATTGTAACTCTCCAGCCCCTCTCTAGAGGCGTTCTGACCGGACTGTGTAATACAATGGGCAGTGCAGCATCACACCTTCTTATCACAACACATTCAATAAACATGGCTCTACTCTCTTTTTCTTGCTGACTTCCTGTTGTAAAGGAGCCCAGTCTCCAAGAGAAGAATAGAATTGTAAAGAGTGGCACACAATGCACGGCTCTGTTTTAATACACTGCTGTCTCTTCAGTGACCTTGTGCTCTCAACTGCCGGTCTAATCCAATAGTTAGACAGGGTGGTTGCTCAGATAACCGCAGAATAACCCCTGCCAAAAAGCCACCAACATAAACTTTAAAAAAAAATATATATTGCAAGGTTGATCACATCGCTCATGATAACTCATAATTCCATCTTTAATTTCTTACTGCATTTTCAGATTAGACGTATGGCTATTTCAGGCTTTTGTTGCTTAAGAGATTTTTTTTACCACCAAATATTGTTCCACTTTCTGGCTAAAAATCTCAGCTATGTATGATCTCATATATCCTACTTTAAGTAAGTGTCCAACACCTTTTAAACTGTTTGCTTGCTCAAACTTCACTGAAGCCAATCCAACAGCATCACAATATAAAAGTACCTGTGCTAAACACTGGCTTCACACACAAAGAATATATTTATGCTCTGTTGAAAGCACACACACCCTTTCTGTTACATATTCAAAAAAAAAAGAACACACACGCCTCCCAAGACATGACCTCCGACCTTCCATCTCAAACAGCCAGCCAGCAATCCCTCAAGCAGCAGAACACACACACTATTAGGAGCAGGCGGCTGAAAGACTATTGGGGGTCAGAGGCATACATTTGGTATCTACTGCATGGCTTACTGAATTCAGGTGCTTGACTCCTTATGAAGAGGGTTAACGATACATAAGCTGAAATCCGCCTAACGAAGGAACCATAGCCATTAGGCAGAAGCGGTGCAGATGGGTCAAAATAATAAACGAACTCTGTAGGAAACTAGGACACCAGGAAGGTTATGCTGGGGAGGCTATAATACTGTCTTTACAAAATGCTATGTTCAGGAACACTAACTGTTTACAATTAGTCCACTACACTAAATACCAGTGGTCTTCCTGAAATGAAGAGGATTATGTTGAAAGTCTAATGCTGAGGGTAACAGGTTAAGATGCCCACAGCGCAGCAGTTCAAGCTATATTATTAGTCAGATTAGTCACACCTGGCCCTGGGCGCTCCAGGATGTGCCCAATTAGACTCAGGTGTGAATAATTACACTACTACAGCAAAGCTGAATTCGTTAGCAGGTATCTATAGTGTAATTCTTTCAACCTTAACTTCAGGCTTTAACTGACCAGTCCAAAAAAAAAAAGGCATACAAAATAAAGAGATTTGAATGAGGGAAACAAGAGAATGTTCCTTAAGTATTTAAGTATATTGCAGCCTCCTTTATTCAAATGAGTAAATGTATGGTTATTGCAGTTTGGTCACATGCAGTACAAACAGATATTACGGTACAGTAGTTTTCAGAGAAGTAATTCCGATTAAATTGTGCAAACAGAAAAGGTGGGCATACCAGGAGAACGTACAAATAAAGTTAATGCAATCCAGGTGGATTCTGTGTTATTGTAAAAAGTTCTTTAAAAAACCCAGCTGTGGCTCATCCCAGCGGGGTACAGAATGATAAAATCACACACCACTGTCATGCAAACACATGTTTTCAGAAGGCAAACATTCTGACAGTTTATTTTTATTTGTCAAAACAGCACTTCCCAGACAACTTGAACTCATTGGCGCACTCTGAACGGGAACCGTTTCTAGAAAGTGCAGCACAAACAAGCAGGTTTGTTTTACTTTGATGGCTTCCAAGATGCCCCCTTCTGATTTTGGCTTTTCAAAACGGCACGGCTGGATCAAGGCCTCGCTCAGGTCTCATAAAGGAAAGGATGTTCTTTAATGCAGGTTTTATGTTACTTGTGATTATGCCAAAAAAGTGCTTTGACATGAAACAACTTGGCTCTGTGGGAGTCATAGTGTTGCACTACAGAAACTTTATGATAATGTAACTTCAAACTGGGGGAGGGGAGGCGGTGCTTTTCTTTATACAGTTGAGCATTACATCAGCAAAGCAGTTGTTGCAAATTTAAACAGCATGTCTAGCTGTTTTGTTACTATGGTAACAGAAGACTAAAATATAAATACAAATATGATTTCAAGACGTTAGGCTCCTGTGTCCATCAATCCAGAATTAGTGTGAAAAATGCAAATAATAAACTGACTCAGTGGAACGGCTTAAGTCTCACACAACAAGAGCAATTTCCAAAGAAAGTAATTTCATTTTTTACAACATATTGAAGCCATGGTTAAATTAATGATGCATTTAAAATGCTACAATTTCCATTTTTAGTGCAGTATAAAACTATTTTGCAATGGCAGCTGTGTAAAAAGCCTTTGTACAATAAACAAAAAGAGTTTGTATTATATTCATTACATATTCCTATTATTTTATAAAGGTATAAAATAGATGAATCAAGTCCTTTTTAGCCAGTCACCAAAAAAGTGGCATATCATGTGTAATTAAGTTTACAAATTTGTATGAATGCATGAATTATAGCTGAGATGTGTAAAGCCCATGATGTAGTCTTAGCAGTGACTCCAAAAACATACATACATTCACACAATCCCTCTTCCCCAGTTCTGTGGCAAACACATGCCTGTTTGAGGACTTCCATTTGCAGCTGAAATTGGGGATGTTGCGATTGCTGCTGTTCTGTTTTAAAATTACCAGCTAGCTTCAAGCAAGGGGAAAGTCTGGGGGCCAGGACAGTCTGTCCAGTAACTGGAGTCTGTTTAAGCAGGACTCCCCTTCCAGCAAACCCAGCCCGGGAAAAGCAGCAGAAGGATAACAGGCCCACTGTGGGATCTCTGTGGGTTTCACAGCTGTTCTGCACACAATAAACACGGCAACCTTTAAACATCTGCTCTCCGGGGGGGGCATTCCTCTACCCACTGTCTAATTGGCTCCATTTTATGGTAGACTAATAAACTATCACACTTCCTGATTGGATTAAAAATACTAGCCAATGGCAGACAGGGCTTCCTGCTAAGTTAACAAGCCCCCACCCGGTAAAAGGAAGCAGTGCTTCCTGACTGACTGCAACGTGGCAGGGAAAAGGGGGGAGGGGGGCGGGGTTCTTTTCTATCTGAGACTTAGGCGGTGCCTTTAATGTCATCATTATTGGGGCTAATCGTGGTTGCTACCTTTCAGTAGTCATCCCAGCCCAATACAGTGCAGCCCTCTTTAGTAGTAGATGGGCACATTTCACGAGCCTCCTCAAACAGGCCCCTTCTGTCCACAAGCTCTGGGCAATTAGCAGTCTTGTGGTTTCAATATTGTCTCCTGAGATTGCGCTTTGTTTTTAGCCAAGACAGAAAGCCAGTCTGGGGTCCGCTATGGAATGGAAGAAAGTGACCCCAGAGTTGTGACCTGTGCAGTAAGATCCGCACTTAATTTAGCCTGTCACCCAAAGAAGGGAGATTTACTTCATGAAGGGTGGAATACACAAGACTATGCATCTCTGGGACCATGCTATGATTGTGCTCCTTTTTTTTCTACCGGCATCATTATTGTGCAATTAAAAACATATTTCTACAGTACTGCAATACTGTGCTATAATTTAGATTCAATTTGAAGGCGGTTACCAGTTGAGGAAACGTGGAACTTGGAGAACCAAGTTTCATACATTTCTGTCACGTTTAATACATCATCCAACACTCGTGTCGTTGCAACTGTAGGCGTGCAAGTCAGGAAAACAACACAACAGCTTAATACGCAAACATAAACCAAATCTGGCATAGCAACATGGCATTGTGGTTTCTGAGGCCTGGAAGCTAATGATTATTGGTTTGTGTTGATAAAATAAATGGCTTTGTGGCAACCGTGGGGGACCCCTGGAGCTGAGCTGGCTAGCCAATCCGCGAACACATGGTCGAGCTCAGACTGGGATTCAGAACCTTCTGCTGTCCCTAAAATTCAAAGCAAGGACAATCACCAGGGGGCTCCAACGCTGCCTCTTTCTGGACGTTTCATACCAGATAAACTGCAACACATCCAAGACCTGCAAGATTCCTGTCCAGCATGCCTTGGCAATGAATTGAGATAAATCTAATTATAATCCGACGTTGGTCTGCAATTACAGAGGCCTGGGATTTGTTCACCTTGGTGACATGAGTGGGTAATCACTCTATTCACCCCCATTATGTTTGCAGAGTCTCTTGTGTCATCCCAGCGCCACAATATAACCCTGCTGTGAATAATACAAGCAAAGTTTAATTTAAGAAGACTGCTGGGTGGTAAAGTGGATTAATAATAGGAATGCCTTTGTGTAATGCCAATAGTACAAGGTACAGATAGTGGACAAATCCATATACAGTGTCTGTATAATGATGGCTTATTATCAAAATCATGGTTTTCTTATAAGTAAAATACAGATTATCTTTACATCTCTACCAAGTACTATAATACCAGTTAATTCATTTCCCAAGCACTTCATTAGAGTTGTAGATTACAACATTTCAGGACATTGCTTCCCAGAGCAGAAATTGGTTTGGGTCAATTCCTGTTTTTCAATTCCAATTCCATTTCCTTTTTAAAATCAATTTCAATTCCAATTCTCAATTCCAATTCCATTTCCTTTTTAAAATCAATTCCAATTTCAATTCCATTTCCTTCGAAGGAATTGGAATTTATATTTTAGAGACTTAATACTTGTTGTGATTGTTCAATTGCTTTCATTTGAAGCTAATTTAATTGACTAACAGTGACTTAAATTGAGACACTCATTGGAATTGGAAAACAGGAGTTGACTCCAACCCTGCACCCATTAGTTACGTTTCTAAATCACTTGTAAAAGGTAGATTTAAACTATTGTGCTCCGGTATCCTGAAACAGAAACAGCCTGTGTTCAAAATGTATTTATTTCAGAATAGAAAAGATGAGTAGATTTATGTAATGCTACATGTATTATACAATACAATAACTGTTACCTGTTATACGTCTGTGTTGTATATAACAACGGCACTAAATCTTTGCAAGTCTGGCCTAATGCTACTGCAGGTTTTTTTCAAGTCCAAACTCACCCCCCAAAAATGTAGGTCTTGTAGTATTACTGAAACAGATTGATGTCTGATCTCATGCTGAACAATTGGCAATTATGCTAGTGGAAGCCCGAAGTAATCTGGCAGCGAAGACTAATGCTGTGTATGAGACAATCTCTTTCTAGAGGGTTTCCATTAAGGAAACAAGTGAGGATTTAATAGTGTTAGCTGGATGTGTTTGCATTACTTATTTCTGTATTAGAAAGAAACAACCGTTAACATGCGGAAAGTGGCTTTACGGATTTGTGCCTAACCAGATTTTGCATAGATTTTTCCACCAATGATTTCCTCTATTTGTGAAGCCATTAAGGTCTTGTTTGGCTTCTCTTAGCTGTGGAACAGAGGAGTTGGATGGGCTGGGCTGGACTGAATTGCCTGGGTATACAGTGGGTATAAGGGATATAAACCCCTTAATAAACCACAGGAAGGGAGGTTTGGTACTCACTGTGGTACAGTAGGGGTAGGAAATGTTGGTCTAATTTGGAGCTATGGTCATGACCACATCTCCTCTCAGCCTCCTATTACCTCTCAATTGTCTTTATTTTCTTTATACAAACATATAGACAGAAAATTCATGAGGCATATTTACTGTGATGCGCCAGCACAAGTGCCCTCCAGTCATGACTTTAAGCATAGTCAAAGCAAGGTAAAGCACAGGAAAAACCAGGGATAACTATAATAGCACAGCTGGTGTACACGATTCATTTGAACCTAAATGGTAGACATGTTATGCAAAGGTCATCCAGCAGGCATTATATTCCGCTGTACAGTTAACAAAATAGATTTCAAATACACGTTTTAATGCACTTGGAAAACCAGCTAAAACAGCACCACTATGGTCTCTGAATTCCAGCACAATATCCTTTTTTTTTTTTTTTTTTCCCTGGGAAACTGGACAAGCACGTTCATGGGCCATAAATCTCCGCAGATTCGGTGCCTTACACAGCTGTTGAGAAGATGGATTAATTACGTGTCAGCTGGCCAGACACCCACAAATTACCCAAGAAAAGACTGTTCTAGAAAGACATTCCAGTGCATTGTATTTAGCTACAGCAGCTTCCTGAAGCAGGAACAACATAAAAAAGGCCATTAATAAGTTACATCAGGTCGATTTTAAGGTCAATTTAAATAAGCACCTATATTATTAATTGAGCACCACTGACTGTCCTTCCCCCAGTACTACAATATTTAAGTACTAATTTAACTACTAGTCATATTTTTCAATACTCAGCATTACACTTACACTGAAAAACCCTACATGCTTGCTGAATTGGACATTGTGTGTTTTTCCACTATTGTGATATACAAACCACTAACAACTGTGTGTTGCTAGATTCTCTTATCATTATCTACTCCCTTGAGGCTCAACACAAAGGTATATCATGCATCCATTTTCTCCATGGCAACATCTTTCCCCAAAAAGGATACCAAGGCTTTGAACAGCCACCAACATGCCTCCAAGTTCTAATTACAGGCAGGTTTCTAGACTGGGGTAGTCAGGAGGATTAGATTCTCAACCTAAAGGCACTTCAATGCTATTAACCATGGCCAGTCTCAATGTGGTCAGTTTGAAAGCATTAGGACAGCTAACAGCACAAGTCCCTGGGGGGTCTGTTGCAGCATGTGAAGGTGCAAGGTGATTATACGCTAATCACTTATTTAAAACAGCTCTTTAAATAGATAGTAGACCATGCCGCACAATGAAAGCAAAAAGGGCAACCGTATTAGTCTACTTAAAAGCTTGCATACCCTTCTTGATATACATGTTTAATTATATTAACTGCTTAGCCCCAACTATGTTTAACGCAATAAAAAAAAAAAAAACAGCTTCACTATTAACAGAGAATTCCAAAGGACTGCATTATAATGAGGTTAACAAGCACGATGAATAGCACTGCCCTAGACTGTAGGCTAACATGGTCTAATGAACAACTATCACACTCAACATCTCTGGCTAGCCTCTGCTCCATTGTTAAAATAAAGTACATGTTTCCACAGTATCTATGTGTCGATTACCCTGGAGCTCCACTGTTTATAGGGCCAGCAGTGGTGAAATTCAAAGGGTTTTTCCTGCTGGAAGACTCCAATCCCCTCTCTCAATTTAGAGTAGATTGAAATTCAGAACTCCAGAATTACAGTAGAACCTCAGTAATATAATGGCATTGTTATATTGTTCTACAGGGCTCTACATGGACTTGATCTGGAATATCTATCCTAACGACAGTAGGGTCTATCGGTATCCCAGGATAGACACCATGTCCTGCCAATACATCTATAAATGTACAATACTAGATCTTTGCTACTGAATTGGACAAACATTTCCACAAAACTGCTTTTAATGTCTTCAGAACCAATGCGTAGCCTTTAGTCCTGACGGAAGGACAGTCGACATCATTTCCTTCTGTCAATGTTCATTTTTACTTATCTGTATGAATCCACCTGAGATAAGCAATTAATTCAGGTGACATGCCTGAATTTACCTGAAGCAGCCACAAATCTCCCTGATTAAAACTGACCTTACAATAACAAATCTCAGACACTGTGGGCTTGCAAGCACTTCCAACGTGACAGCTGTTTGCAGTCACTGTCGCCTGAGGAGAGTTGCACCAGCACTGTCATTTGAAGTGCCTCGTTTTTCTCCAGCGCCACTCAAAGATCTCTGGTTCAAAGTCTGGAGCTTCTTCATCTAGTCATGGAGCTAGATTTGAATACACTGTGTATAACTTGAAGGAATTAACGCTACCCATCCTGCTATTCTAGTTATACTGGGCTCAATTCAGAAAAGTCAGAAGAAATGTCAAACTTGGGGCTTTTTGAAGATGCCCTGGAGCAAAGTTGCTGCACATCAGCACATTCACGATAAAAAGACTCTCCTTTGCTTGAATTGCCTTCTAGCAGGCAACAAAAAAGTCAATGTGCATGGTCACTTTTCCAGGGCAGAAACTTTATGAACAACCATCAAAACGCATACACACACACACACACACACACCTACACCTACATACACAGATATATCTAAAGTGATATGGTTGCAGGCTACGACAATACAAGGAAAAACACTGGGAGTCGCTTTTAAATTAAAGCTTCCGTGACATGTTAACTGTAAAAAAAACATTTTTCTTAAGAAAACATCAGCAACACTTAGATTTAACATTTTCAGAGAAGCGCTGCATAAAATCAAATGCAGCGACCCTCGTCTAAGACTCTGATCTTCTGGAGGGGAAACAGGCCTTGTTTCCTGCAAGACTGCATGGAAGTGAAGTGATCAGGCTGGTTACGCCTGCCCTATGCGAACTCTGCTGCAGGGTGTCTCGAAGCACTATGGAAGACACATAATAGAGGTGGCATTTACAGGACACTCCGTGTAAAATACTTTTTCTAACAAAACGAATTGCATCTGGCACCATAAATACGCTGCTATTCCAAAGCCCATCTTCGGCTAATGTTTATTTAGGTACAGTAATGCAACCTGACTTTAGAGTGTCTTTTCTAATCTAATTGTACAGTGAACTGGGCCGTAAACCTGGGTTTGACCAAAACAATGTCATTGTCATTTGAAGCGCAAACATTGGTCCAAATGGACTGTGCATCACATGACTACGCAATCTGTAATACAGGACGGTCCAACAGAAGGCTCTTGAGCCATAAACACCTCCTTGAGCTCCACAGTACGGTTCTCTTCATTTAGAGGTGAAGGCTGAGGTGAAGTCTTGTAACCCTCAGTACAATTAATACACCTTGCAGACTGTGGGTTTGCCAGAGAAGGTTAAGCACATGTATTGCTCCTTTCCAACTTTGATCAAAGTCTAATGCTCTTCATTTCAGATATACAGATATTTGGCTTTACATCGTTAAAACTGAACACAAAAAATGTCTATAGATTTTTATAGCTATGCTCTGCCAACTCGTGCTGAAACAGCAATTCTCAGCAGGATGACCACAGCCCTAGCTATTATTTTAATCTATACTAACACAGGGAATACTTTAGCAGATCTGTTGCATGTTCTTAATGGCTCGGGTCTCTAAAACACAAACAAAAAAGGGTACTCCGATCAATACAGACGGAGTTATACTTCATTTTATTCTGTGCCAGTCTTTAAGCAATGTCGGGTAATTAGGAATGGCTGAAAAAGTCCTGCCATTGATTTGTTAGGCTGCAGAAACAGCCCCCTCCCATCTGTAGCCCAGTGTAAAGGAACAGAAAGATCAGCGCTCCCTCCACACAGATCAATACACCTGTGTAATAGGAGACGATTATGTACAGTAACCACAGGGGCACCGCTGACATTATACAGCACTAAGAGCTTACCAATCAATCAGGGAGTCTGCATATTGATCGCAAGAGGAACTCTAGACAGAAGCTACAAAAAATTATATTAAACTTAAAAATGTTAAAACTCCAATCCAGTAGCTGTTATATTTTTTGTTTAAAATGACTTTGACGGTAAATCAAATCCCTCTACAAGCACATACCTAACACAGATTTTCTTTAATAAAGTCACCTACCTTCCTAAGGGAAATTATTTTCTTTTTATGTGACTGTTACATTGCAGCTTGGGCAACAGAAAACCCTGAAATGACACATGATTACTATAGATGTTATAAATCATCTGTTATCCGTACTCCATGATGGGCACTTCCAGACAGCCTAAACAATCAAACATGTTTGATCATAGAAGTTCAAATCGATCAAATCACGACAGTGTGCCTCGAGTCATCTAGAATGATACACAATATTCACTGTCGAAAGTGTCAGAACCCAAAGATGTGTGAAAGGTTGAAATATAGTGCAAATCAAAGTTCTTGTTGAGTTTCTGTCTGCTTTTATTTGTATGGGGTTCCAAAGAAGAATCGGTGGTAAAAGACTACTATTTCTTCTTCATTTTGAGGTATTCCCCCTCAGCTCTCACTAGATGGCAGCATTAGGCATCATGACTCCCTCTAGTGGCACAAGGTGAGTTTGCCCTGGAGTGTATGAGTTTCTGGTCAAATGTAACCTTATAATTCTCAATCAGTAAGATTTAGAGATTCAACAAAGTGATTTATTTTCAATCACGTCTATCCTAGATAGGATTGTCCACAGCTAATATTTCTGCTACTGAAAACACTCCATGTATTAAGAGAAGGGTCTAGCTGAGAGGTGGCTATACAGTAGCCAAATCTCAATTTGAAGCAATAGTTCTGTGTTGATTCCATACTTGTTGCTTCCTCTCACAATCTGGTCAAGGCACCGACTAGGAGGGGAGGCATGGAGTCTTTCAAAAACGAGAGAAAACACCCACAGACCACAACATGAAGGATGTAAAGACTGTTTTACTTTAAAAAAGCAAACTATGAAGGTATGAAAAAAAGACTAACAGAAGTAGTACTTTTAAGCAGAAAAAAAGCATATTTTCAGAAAATACATTTTAATGTGGTACATACCTACACGTAAAACTCATAGGAGGAATTGCAGAGTACACCACAGCTGCAAACTTATGGAAACTATAATAAGATCCAAAATGGAAAATTACCTATATGGTAACAGGGTACTGGGAGACAGTCAGCATGGTTTTAGGAAAGGGAGATCGTGTCTAACTAACTTGCTTGATTTTTTTGAGGATGCAACATCGATAATGGATAATTGCAAAGCATATGACATGGTTTATTTAGATTTCCAGAAAGCTTTTGACAAAGTCCCACACAAAAGATTAATTCTCAAACTGAACGCAGTTGGGATTCAAGGAAACACATGTACATGGATTAGGGAGTGGTTAACATGTAGAAAACAGAAAGTACTGATTAGAGGAAAAACCTCAGAATGGAGTGTGGTAACCAGCGGTGTACCACAGGGATCAGTATTAGGTCCTCTGCTATTCCTAATCTACATTAATGATTTAGATTCTGGTATAGTAAGCAAACTTGTTAAATTTGCAGACGACACAAAAGTAGGAGGAGTGGCAAACACTGTTGCAGCAGCAAAGGTCATTCAAAATGATCTAGACAAGATTCAGAACTGGGCAGACACATGGCACAATGACATTTAATAGAGAAAAGTGTAAGGTACTGCACGCAGGAAATACAAATGTACATTATAAATATCATATGGGAGATATTGAAATTGGAGAAGGAATCTATGAAAAAGACCTAGGAGTTTTTGTTGACTCAGAAATGTCTTCATCTAGGCAATGTGGGGAAGCTATAAAAAAGGCTAACAAGATACTCGGATATATTGTGAAAAGTTGTTGAATTTAAATCAAGGGAAGTAATGTTAAAACTGTACAATGCACTTGTAAGACCTCAATTTGAATATTGTGTGCAGTTCTGGTCACCTTCAAGCTATAAAAAAGATATTGCTGCTCTAGAAAAGAGTGCAAAGAAGAGCAAGACCAGGGGTTATTCTGGAGTCTTAAAAAAAGGAGCATTTAACACAGATTTTCTTTAATAAAGTCACCTACCTTCCTAAGGGAAATTATTTTCTTTTTATGTGACTGTTACATTGCAGCTTGGGCAACAGAAAACCCTGAAATGACACATGATTACTATAGATGTTATAAATCATCTGTTATCCGTACTCCATGATGGGCACTTCCAGACAGCCTAAACAACATGTTTGATCATAGAAGTTCAAATCGATCAAATCACGACAGTGTGCCTCGAGTCATCTAGAATGATACACAATATTCACTGTCGAAAGTGTCAGAACCCAAAGATGTGTGAAAGGTTGAAATATAGTGCAAATCAAAGTTCTTGTTGAGTTTCTGTCTGCTTTTATTTGTATGGGGTTCCAAAGAAGAATCGGTGGTAACAGACTACTATTTCTTCTTCATTTTGAGGTGTTCCCCCTCAGCTCTCACTAGATGGCAGCATTAGGCATCATGACTCCCTCTAGTGGCACAAGGTGAGTTTGCCCTGGAGTGTATGAGTTTCTGGTCAATGTAACCTTATAATTCTCAATCAGTAAGATTTAGAGATTCAACAAAGTGATTTATTTTCAATCACGTCTATCCTAGATAGGATTGTCCACAGCTAATATTTCTGCTACTGAAAACACTCCATGTATTAAGAGAAGGGTCTAGCTGAGAGGTGGCTATACAGTAGCCAAATCTCAATTTGAAGCAATAGTTCTGTGTTGATTCCATACTTGTTGCTTCCTCTCACTTTTAAGCAGAAAAAAAGCATATTTTCAGAAAATACATTTTAATGTGGTACATACCTACACGTAAAACTCATAGGAGGAATTGCAGAGTACACCACAGCTGAAGTCTCAACATAAATATTGCAGGAGTTTTCACATTTTACAAAATGCTTTTCCCAGCTATTTTAGGTTAATTAAATTGGGGGTTTGGGCCTCATGTTCACTGTGGATCTAACAAAAAAAAACAGCTTGCTGGCCTCCCATTTTACCATTTCCATTTTTCTTGCAAGCTAACTGCAGCTCAACAGCCTCGGAGGCTTCCTGGAAGAGAACATGAGAAAGTAAATGTGTTTATGCAAGCGCGAGATGCAGTTCAATTCCATGAGAGAGCGATCGTAAGTTCATCGCCCCATCTTCCAAACAAGTCACGTCTTGGGGGGGAGAAATGCCAAGCAATAAAAGTACTGCAAAATTAAATATACAGCAACCACCACTCCCTTTACAAAATAAGTGGTTAGTGTAATCCAGCTGGATTCCTCAGTAACGTATAATACAGACGAGAGTGAAAAGAATGCATTGTTCTGTTTATTTGTTCTGAAACATTTTAAAAACTGTTTTTATTCTGGTGTAAAATGGATTTACAGGGAGTCTTTTTTTATATACATTTTGCTTTCTGTTCATTTTTTCTTTTCCTTTACTTATTTTTATGAGTTTGTTGGCCACGTCTGGAGTGCTAGATGAAACCCCTATATCATTCACAGAGGTGTGCACAGAATACCTCAATACTTCACCCGTTTACTGTTAATAGGTTGCAGACGCTTTGCCACCTACAGTACTGTGTTACCCTTCAATTTATTACTGGCTCCTGACCAGCAACTTTTGATCTATAGCGTTTTCTGTTAAACACCTGCAGGGATGGAAAGAAGACTCCTACTGCATAGCAGTCACCTATTCCAGGTTTTACTACAAGCTTGATTAGCCACAGTGTATAGGTAATAGGCTCAGGTGTACTTTATTAAACTCATAGTAAAACCAGGAATTGTTATGCAACTGGTGTCTTATTTCCATTCTGGATTTGCTCCAAATTTAAGTTTATAAAATACAAGCAAAATATCTTCAACTGGAGATAATATTACTAGTGCTATTATGATGGAAGAAATTGCTGGTAATGCAATAACATTTATAGACATCAGCTGTAGGACCCTTTGTGATAGCAGCTCTTAAATCTTGCTGCCTACTGGTGCTTCCACCTGCCAGGTTTCATACCCAAGTAGCTGGCTTGTCTGAGAACAAGCAACCGAGAAGTTACTGTACAGAGCCCTGTCCAATTATCTAACCACAAAGCTCCTCAGAGCCTCACATGAACAAGCTACCAGACTAGAACCCCTGCAGGGACTACACTGGGGCCACGTCACCCTCTCCTGGTGGGGTGCAGGAAATGAAAAGGGCTTGTACAGTTTGCTTGGGCTGAGGAACACACTTGCAGCTCAACTGTTAGCAAATCCCTTTCAATGCCAAGCACGTGGTATCACTTTGATCCAGGTCAAACTCAGGACAGAAGGGTTTAGATAATAATAATAATAATAATAATAATAATAATAATAATAATAATAATAATAATAATAATAATAATAATACAGTTGTCCCGTGTTATACTGCCCTCCTTTATAACGCCACCCTCGCACACAGCTAGCTATTCACTCTATACAAATGTCACCAATATAAAAACAGTGCTAATTTTCCCTGTTATATCGCCACCCCGCTGTCCGTCACCTGCCAACTTCCCAAGTCAAGCAAGCGAAAATATAAGCATTGTGCTTTTCCCTCATTGTAGCGCCAGCGAAATAATCATGGCCAGTTAAAACAACGTTATGCAGTTGAACCTTTGACTCGCTTTCCTAATTCGTTGTTGTCCCACTCCCAAAGCAAAACAGAAAGTACAACACGGCGAGTCGACCCTGCATTTAACACCAGAGCAAAAGAAAAAATCTGCATGCATGCATCTGAAAATAAGAAAGCAAGTCAGCAAGACATCGCAAATGTTTTCTTGCCTAAGTGAGGCATATACTGTTAATTGCAGGACAACTGGAGACATTCTAATGCAGGGCTGTCAAACTCAGTTTCTGGAGGGCCGCAGTGTCTTCTGGCTTTCATTCCACACAAGCTCTCAGTTACTTAATTAGTCTAATTATTGGATTAATTGGACAAATTTATCACTTCTCTCTGGGCCTCAAAATGTTTCAGTGTAGTGTATCTTTATTCAAGTGCATTTTGTAAACCATCAACTGTAAAAGACCTTGAAAAACATTATATATGTCCAATTGAACAAATAATTAGATCAATTATGTTAATTGAGAGCTTAAGCTGGAATGAAAACCAGAAGCCCATGCGGCCCTCGAGGACTAGAGTTTGATACCCCTGCTCTAATGGATAAAAACAAATGGCTTACCTTGATAGAACGGGTCGATTTGTTTAACCTGAAAAAGGCTTGATTCAGTCGAAAATAAGTGACTTTTATAAACCACAGTAAATGTTATATATAAAGAAAAAAAAGTATGGCAAGAGGTTTGTTTGTTTACATGCAAGTTTTGTAAACAGCAGAATAGATTTTTTTTTTTTTTTTTTTTTTTTTTTTACTTTTCATTTTTTAAAAGTGCTTGCCTGTACATATTCAATGTTTTTTTTTTACTTATTTAAAAAAAGAATGCTGTTGAGCTTAAATTGCTTTGTGAAATAAACAGAAGGCATCGTTCAATGGGGGGACAGTATTGAGCAGGTTTAGAATCATGCGACAAACAGTAAAGTTCAAATGACTTAAAAAAATAATAATAATAATAATAATAATAAATAATAATAATAATAATAAAGTAATCCAGATGGGGCTGCTTAGAGTAGTTTGATTTTGTTACATCTGTTTAATATTTTCCTCTTGTTCTTAAATTACATTTCTTTGCAGATTTCAACATTCTTGAACTGGGATAGATAACTCGAATAAAGGGGCATTTTCAGCTTTGTAAGGGAAAGTGCAAGCACAGCTGGAAGTCTAACAGCCATATTACACAGCCATTTACTCTGCAGTTACCATAATAATTGTAAAGCGATTACCAATACTTTCTACAGTAAATTCAATAGCAGCCACTCCTGACTGACTTCAGACATTCTACTGAACCCTCAGTCTGGCAATGTGAGTGGAATCCGCTATACTCTCACAAGTGAAAGCGATTTAGACCCTTCCCGCTCCAAACAACTGTTTTCAATGCAGTCGTACGGAAGTAGTACAATGAAATCCCTTCAGAACACCCTACCCTCAACGCGGCACCTCACAGCGACGGCTTGCTGTCCTGCATGTGCCGTCATCCATTTGCAGCTGTTTGTTTTGAAGGAAAGCCTCATAGGGATTTAAGGAAGCGACTTCAAGTTTAAGGGAAGTGTCTTTATGCGCACAGGCAGTCTCTTGTACTCATAATTTATTAGAATTACGTACAGCCAAGGGAGACCCAAACTTATTATACCAGCCCTACCAAGCAGACAGAAGCATGTCACAAGCTGCTTGTCACTCCAGACATTCGGCTTCAGAAAACAACAAAGAAACAGGATAAGAGGGATTGAGATAATGAAAGAGGCTTGCTGCTGATGTGAAGGAGGAGAGGTAGTGATCCTTAAGGTACACCATGTAAAAAAAAAAAAAGAGAGTCAGGGGAATATGTCTAATACCTTCCACGTCAGTCAGATAAGATATTTTGCATACTCAGAATTCAAACCAGGGCACGGTGTGTCAAGGGAGAGGAAGCCATAACTCAGGAAGGGTTCATATTCAGCGGTGCCCCCATGGGACCTCATTAAATGATTAAATCATGTTTCCTAGACTGGAGCAGCATGCTCCTGGATTGCCAAACAAGTAATAAATTAGCTCACTCAGTTCTTTTTAATCAATTGTGCCTTAAAAAGTCCTGGTTCAAAGTTCAGTAAAGCTAAATCATAAATTCATGCTTTCCTGCACTTCAGTACAGGGGTACCCAATCTATTGGAAAAATCTTTATATGACAGACCATATTTATTCTTCCTTCTGTTTATTTATTGATTGATTGATTGATTTGCATTTACTTCAAATGGAATTTTGGCATAGCACACCATGCCACCAATGGCCCAATACTGCAACTGCATGTTCTATAATTGGAACTTCACCAGCACCTAGTGCCATAAGTGGCTAAATGCTGCAAGTGCAGGACCTAAAAGAGATGTCAAATAAAAGTCTTCTGGACTTCTAATCCTGCATAATGGTTTATTAACAGTAGAGGAGTACAGCTGATAACAAACAGTTCGTAATTGACCACTTTGTGGTTAACTACTCATCTTTGCATCACTCCATTTCCTTGCATATCCCCACTAGTACATGCAAATGCCTCAAATGGTGTAAACAAGTTGTTTGAAGTCAACAGCTGGTTGAAGATGTAATAACATCTTGAATTGAAGTATTGACTGAGCATGCAAAACCTGCTAAAACAATAAAAAAAAGAAACACCATTGATTTCTCACAAATCTGTCTTGATTAATAAGCCAACCATGCAGCCAAAAAATATCCCGCAAGATCCCTGGAAGTTAATCAGTTACAATTCCTGCAGTCAACCAGCTTCCTCGCCAACCAGTTGGAAAGTCAGTTAATTTGTACACTTATGAATGTATTTGGTGGTTGTACTTCTCTCAGAGTATCATCCCAAGAGACAGTGATGTTACATCCATTAGGAAGGAACTGAAAGTCTTGAGAAACCGTGTGAAAATCTAATAAATTGGTTTCATTTCACAAATTAAGCCTGTTAAAACTTGAGGGATATGACAAAGTACCGGGGATGGAAAAAAGACTCCTGTTGCACAGCAGTTTCATAAATTCCAGGTTTTAATACAAGCTTGATTAGCCACAGTGTATAGGTAACAAGCTGAGGAGTACCTTGTTTAACTGATAGTAAAACCAGGAATGGATCAAACTGCTATGCAATGGGAGTCTTATTTCCATCTTGAGTACAGTTTGACTTAGATACAATACTGGGAAAGAGCAGTTAACAGTACTGTGTACTGGATGTGTGTGGCTGCAATCCCCAGTTAATTAATGTGAGCAAACAAGTGGCAAAATATGAACATGTGAATAATTCATTGCAACAACCGCAGTTATGTTATGATATAGGAATATGCACACTTCTAGGGATTTGTTCTGAACTTTGTGTTCAGTTTTGCATTAAGGGCTGAACATCATTAAAAATGAGCAACAATGCTGCCTTGCAGTTTCCAGAAATATCTTTTGCCTGTATCTCGTTTGAACTTCAGACTTTCACGGGCCAGCAGAGCGGCGCATACAGCAAAACTAACCTGTACTGGGATCAATAAAAAAAAAAAGAAGCAGCAGAGCACGGGACAAAAAACACATAAGTGATAATATCATCAGGGCGCTCAGGCCTAACTACTCTCAGTCACGAGATAGACCAGGATAATCAGATGTTCTTTGTAGGTCACTGAAGCAGAATTAAGAAAGTGATGTCGTTCCATCATTCAAAATATATACTGTATGACTGGGCAGTGCCCTCGCTTCAAACGAAGGACATAAATCACATTTTAAGTGGAATAAATCAAAACACTAGATCATAAGAACTACAAGATTCAGATGCAGGTTTGAATTCTCCCAAATAACCAGGGGGTAGGGCTTCTGATATCATTTTTTTAACCCGATCTGTTCCACATTATGCTGCATTGCCAAGTAGATGCAGAGCTGATCTAAGAAAAGCAATTATCTGAATTCAGCTGGGCTGCAAACAAGCCACTCCCTATCCTCATGTATAGAATAACTGCAATATTCCAGGAAGTTGACAGGAGTATTCTAAATAAAATACAAAACAAATCAAATAATGCGACCATCTTGCATTACCATGTGCAGTTTCCTAATCTGTGTTTTTGTTTTTATCTGGTTAACATCTCAAAGCATTAAAGCGCAGTTCTTTTTACATGAGTTCATGCAATGCCACCCCCTGGGATGAATGAGGCACACAGTTGGTGCCCGAGCCTCCAGATGCTAGCCATTAGCACAGGCATTAAGAGCTCATCACCGAGGGTCACTCATACCTGCGTTCTCTGAGAAAAGGTTGATAAAGGTGGCACAGTTGACCGCTAACAGCAGATGTCTAATTTTTTCATTTCTTAAAAGCGAATATTGATACTGGAAATAAATCTGCCTAGTGTGACCTCCTAACAGCCGGTCAATAAAACACTCACAGCAGGGACACTATAGTGCATTGATTACCATTTTGTGACTTTGTCATCGCGCACTGCTAATTGCTGCCCCACCCTTGCAGGGCAGCAGGCTACGGGATCAGAGGGAGCCGGCGGCGTGCACAGCCTATGAGCTGTGTCTGCTGTGCTGAACACCATGTTAAGAATGCAGTGATGCTATACCCAACACTGTTTTTAGTTTCGGGGTTAAATGCTGTCCTGGAACAACCGGTTACAATCTTCTATTAGTGGGTGGGCTTATCTGTGAAAGGGTTAGAGGAATCTCTCAAAAACACCAGGATCTATTTCATAAGATAAGGAATTTTACTACAAGTAGGGGCATGTTCACAGGTGTTGCGGTTCAGCCTGGAGACTGGCAGTTTATGAAACTATTTCCATGACACATTCTGTATGTAGATGAAGCCAAGAGACTGTACTCATCTTGGTTTCAATTTCTCAGCGGTTTACCAAGGAAGATGCCAAGTGAAATGCATGGAAGATGAAAGCTAAATCTGCAAATAGGTATCTGGAGCTGCAAGTAAAGGGGGCGGTAAGAGTCGTTGGAGCCTCTTGTGGGACATTCACATAGGTTTGGGTTGAAATTGTGATTTGGAAGAATGTTTTTCCATGTTTAGTGGACTTTCCACAACAAGATCACACAGTCCAGCTTCTACCTGAATAACCAGTGCTGCTGCATGGAGATCAGTGCCAGTGTGTTGATAATGTGTACTGTAGCTCAATGATGCATCCTCCCTGCAGTGAGTTACACTGTGCATTCCAGAGTGGTGCAGCATGTGTTCGAATGTGATGTACAAGTTCTGTCATTTAGTGGTTTATTGGAAAGCTTTCACACTGTACGCCATTCGCCTCGGTTCTTGAAAAAGTTGCATTTTTTAAATGTAAATACCTATACTTACCACCATCAGAGCTCCAGGGAGTACGAACTGCATGAGTAAGTAATGTAGAACATACATCTAGGGAAAGTTTGGATTCCCATTTCAACAAAATAGACACCTTGACTTTTTAACACCTTTTTGTGTATTTTCCATTACTCTAAAATTTAAGTTCGAAATTAATCAGCTGAAGTAAGAGTGGCCACTGTGGTTAGTATAGGACTCGATCAGTTAAATATTGTATGGGGAAGGCTGTGTCTTATTACACCGATATATAATATTCTGCTATGACACTGATAAACATTCTGTTATATTACAGCTAGGTTTCTTGTATGTACTCATGGTAGTGGTTATATGGCTTTGCACAGAGAAAAAGTTCCTCAACACTGAATACCTCATAGCATTTTATTCCTACACACACTGACAGGCACACCTGTTCCATACAGCTGCTCTGTCTGAGGATCCAGCTTCCTCAACTCCAGCTCACACCTCAGTGGGAAAATGGATTTCACTGAACCTGCAAGATGACAAGGACGCTGTTTGAGCCAGCGTTCCGTGTCACAAATCCCGCTTTCGAAGCAGTGTGAAACACCCTCCCATGGAGACAGCGGTACAGACTATATAATGTTCCAGTTGGACACCTCTATTTAGATTTTCATTATTAACCTGTAACTGCATCTGGCTATCTGGGCATCTTTCTTTACTACTGGCGCAATATTAGTTTATTTTAGAATAAAAAAGATAACACATATCAAATTAAAAAGGGGACGTTTTCCACAGTCATCAAAAGGCTAGCTTTCTGTAACTCACCACTGGAATGGATGGAAATGTGTAGTTCTGCAATTCTACATGAAGTAATAAGGACAGTGCCAGCAAGACCAAAAGCAAGACATTTGTATGACCAGATAAAAACTCCTGGAGTCCTTATTTTGCCTTGTATTTGACACGCCTGACCTAGCATATACTGTATATTTGCAATACAGTACAATTCATCCAGTATATAGCTTTCAACTCATGATATCAGATCTGAAAGTGGAAAACATTGTCTTCATAACTAACTTTTTCTAAAGCAGAGGAAATATAAATGTTTAAACTTCCCGCCACATTTTGGAAACAGTTTGCTGTCAAGTTACAGCAAACAATCGTTTACCGGTGGCCTAATGGTATACAGTTTATCCAATGAAACACTGAACTGGAGACTGCAGACTTTTCCAAAACACATAAGAGTATATTGCCCTTGCACTGCCGCCTGCTTGTCACCGCAGTACAGACTTCATGCATTTACAATCTTAAATTAAATCTATTTTTACCTGATGCTCTCAGGAGAGTCCATGCATAAATAGTATGATAACCATTACTCTTCCTGCTTAGAAATGACATACAAGGAAATAAATCCCAGCCTCTCTATAAGAACAAAGTTGGGGAAAAATGGCACAACTTAAAATTTAAAAAAGCCTGCGACTGTAACATCATCATCATCATCATCTCTTCTGAGCTTACTACAGGACCATGAATTATATCAATCTTATCATTACAGAAAGGTGAAAAGAAGGGCTTATTGTTTTTTAAAAAGAATGCCGTCAGCTTTTTACACAGACCAGGAGTGTCATCCTTCCACACTCACGCAGTCACGACTCGGCCACTGGCACTGCAGGGCAGGCTTGACCTCAAAGTGATGTGGAAACTCGGGTCATCCCAGCTTTACAGAGAACCCGCTGTCAAGCACAAACATGGGGTTTTGAGGAAAGGGCATTCTTTGGTTGTTGCCGGCTGTTCCAATCACTAAGACACTATAAAACAATATAAACTTAGTACATGAGAATATTTACAGCCCTTTGGAACTAGGGACCGCCCTTTTAAAACCTGTGTGATTACACCATGACAACCTTGCTCACAAACCAAAGGAAATTCGATTATAACATGGCGCTGCAGGAATGCGAATTAGGGCAGAAGTAAAAGTGTAGTTCGAACTTATAAAAAGGCAGGGAAAAAAACCACAAAACTAAATGCAGATTTGCATGTTTCAATAATTTAACAGAAAAAAGAGAGAGAGAGAGAGAGAGAGAGAGAGAGAGAGAGAGAGAGAGAGAGAGAGAGAGAGAGAGAGAGAGAGAGAGAGAGAGAGAGAGAGAGAGATCTGCAAAGTCAGATACATTTATTAACAAAGTTGAGAGCCTTCCAACAGACATCTGTCATGCCAAACTTCAACTTCTCCCAGCATTGTTTTCAGTAAGGAGTTATTTTCAGGCCATGTGGCAATTATAACATCAAACGACTGTTCTTGAAGGTCCATCTGTTCTACTACACTAAGCATTGTAACCAAGACTGCTACACAAACTGGACTGTAGTATGATGGCATATCAACCGTAAACATTACAAAGTACGTCATTACACAGTGCTACTGTGCCGACATCGCTGAAAACAAGAAACATGATGATACACATCGTGGATCTTTTCTAGTGTTAAATAAATAATTAAAAATGAATTAAAGAGCCTGAGAAGTGCACATAGTGTTTAAAATCAGGAGGTATCTAATATAAGATGCAAATTTATTTTAAAATGCTGCACTCTCCGGGTGTGCAGCCAGCCGTTCGGTTCTGCAAAATGACTCATCTGGTAGTCCTATTTAAAACACTGCGCGCTGCAGTTAGGCGATATTTTAAGAATCCGTGGCTAGCCGCCTTCAAGTCATATTCTACAATAGCGATACCAAATTTACGACGTCTGAAGGAAGCAAGTAAAAGATGCTCGAACTGTAATTTCCTTTCTGCTTGGCTCACACCTGTCAGTGCTGCAATGGTCAAAGTCTCTATTTGCATATTTCATTGCATGGCTCTCGCTAGTCTAGTATCAAACATTAAAGGAGCAAGAGCTGAGATCTCTCCATATATGTGACCCAGAACGAGGAAACAAAGGCAATATGTGGGAATACTCTGTTTTAATGTCTGTTTTGCATATTTGAATTTCAATGTATTTTATTTATATAGCGCCTGTCATACCACAGTATCTCAAAGCACTTTGCATGTCAATTTAAAACAGAAAGTAGTGTGCAATATCAAGCAGCAGTAATAATGACAAAATAACAAAATCAAGAATAAATAACAACAGTATAACAATTGAAGAAAACACAATATGTTGAATAACAAATGATAAAACACAATTACAAAAATAAGCAAACAAAATACATAAAAACAATTTGATTTGTTAGTCAGGTATAAAAGGCTAAACTATAAAAGTAATCAATCTTGACTTAAAAATACTGACATTTAATATTTACTGACAAGCATGTCACTGCTTTCTGGGAGTCTTTGAAGTGGATGAGTCAGCATCTTGAGAGCAAAGGTCTGTTTTTTTTGGTTTTGTCCTCACAGTGAGAATGTACTTTGATTTGGTTGTGCTGGACACAAGGACTAAGAACCACTACCTCTGAATAATGGTTGATAACACTCCCCAAAACGGTAACCACTTTACAGCTGCCAGAACCTGATAAATGGCCTAATGTTATATCTCTCTATTAAATCTCTCTTATCTGAAGGAGACAAATACAGTGATTTGATTAGCATAGCAATTTCCTACTTGGGAAAGTAACTAATCAATTCTAAGGACAGGTCAGCCTATTCATGTAAATGAGTTTGCATTGTAAGCACAGGTTTCTTTAAGCATGGCAATGATAATCAACCCCATTCAAAATACAGTTGCCACTGGTATTTACCACTACATCCTGCTATAAAACCAGCATGTCTCAACATGCCCAGTGTTAAAGGGGCTTTTGTATCGCCAATGGAAAAGAAGCAGGTTTACTAAAAAAGACATGGTTTAACCATACTGCTCTTAGAAACAGCTTTCGTAGTTTTCTGCTCAATAATATTAGTTAAACCACAACATAAACGTTGCTGCTTTTCGACTGTATATGTTTCAGCCAAATACTATGGTGTATTAGCCATGTCTCCAGACAACAAAGGGTTAACAGCCTGCTGGGATTCTGAAAGCAAGATGGCACTGAGTTAACAGACTCATTGTTCTGCTGGCTTTCTTAGACTAGCAATCTGGTTTAGCTGCTCCCTACTAGCTATGAAGGGGCACCTAAGTTAATCTGGTGGTTTTGTTTCTTGAGCGCAGTCTACCGCCAGTTCCAGCAATAAAGACTAATTCGACTCGCAGGAAAGTGGTTCCCTATAACTGATCTCTACCCCCGCAGCTTCTGAAAACTGTAGGACGCTGTCACTTTATTTATTTTCATTTATTTATTATTTTCGTGCAGAGCTGCGTTCGCAGGGTTTGTAATTACTCAGTTTGGGAGCACAGAGCGGGGAGCGGGCGAGAGTGTGATAAGACCAAATCATTTTCACTGCAGGACTGCATTTCCATTCAAATCACATTATCCCCACGGTGACTGACATTTCGGAAGATTACACATTAATTCACATCCAGCAGCAGAACAGCAGAGATAGCTGGCAAAGCATGGGTAAGCAGAGTGTCACTTCAATGAGGCAAATGAGTCTGCCAAAAAAAAAAAAAAAAGACAAATCCACACCCCATAATTTACCCCCTTTGGGGGGGGTCTGATTTCTGTGTTTTACAAAAACATTTCCATCTTATCAAAATAAAACCTTGTTTTAGGGGTTAATTGTCCACAATGAAGAGCACATAGCATGTTTATACCAAAGGGATAACACCAAAGCTATGGTCACAGATAAAACTGCTTTAAATGTACTGTATACAAGACGTGCTGTTACACGTGAAAGCATTTCATGTAACAGACATTTCGCAATCTCTTTCTTCTAACCCGCTGCAGAGGCTCAGCCTAAATACCTTTTGAAGAATGACAAAAACATGTAAGCAACACCCAAGTGGAAATAAGCACACCTTTAGCTCAGTTTTTCACATTGTAAAAGACACAGATCCAAACCATTCCAAGCCTTACATTTACTGGTCGAATGGAGGATCAGCGTAGCTAATTGAGATCATTTCATTAGGTTGTAAAACGTTTAATTTCAATTGATACAGTGCCCCCCACCCGCTTCTCATGAGTGTTATCTCCAAGTCGATCATATCAATGGAAAACGTTAATATTTAAATGTAATTAACACTGGATGCTCCAGTATTACACGCCACTTGATTACCAGGATGTTTATATCATAAATTGGCAAGGCACTCCTATCAACTGCGTACTACCTGGGCGTGACGGCTCTCACGTATTGTACCAGGTAAACATAAAAAAATATATAAGCAAGATATCTAAACTAAATCAGGTCCTCTGCCTCTGTATGACAGCATGTCTTTGACACTTAATTGCCCCTTTCAGTACGCTTGCACAAAGCTGCTGAGCGCTAATAAATGCCTTGCTGGCATCAAGCATGCTGTAATTGTGAAGCAATGCCGAGATTCTTTTCCATTGATTGTGGAGAACAGAAGCCCAAGGAGAGCTTATTATTAGCACAGACCAGGGTATTGACCAGGGTACTGAAACTGCTACAGCTATTTAGACAGCAACTTACCCAGCACAGCCTAATAGGATAGTTATTACCCAGCACAGCCTAATAGGATAGTTATTACCCAGCACAGCCTAATAGGATAGTTATTACCCAGCACAGCCTAATAGGATAGTTATTACCCAGCACAGCCTAATAGGATAGTTATTACCCAGCACACTTCAGTAGACTCTGACTGACTCAAGCACAGTTAATAGAATGGAAAAATGGTTCAGTTTATCTATCTATGTATTTATTGCAGTTTGTATGTGGGTGTGAGCATAAAAACTCTATAAAAATACTGCATCTGCAGTACACAGTATTATAGATGTAACATGCACAGCATTTGGCAAGTGTTTCAGAAATAACACTGGCCAGTGTTTTATAAAACATGTGTCTACCTTTAACTTAGTTTCTATTATTAGTGTGAGGTTATTCATGACTTCAAAACTCAATCAGACAAGCTGGCTGGTCCTTCGGTGTTTAGTGCTGATTTCATCTGAGCATTAACAAAAATGAACTGCTTCCATAAATAAAAATGAATGAAACACCAGAAGCCACAAACACCGTGACACTGGGCAGAATGAATGTAATTAAGTGAGTAAGCGATACTGCCTAACAATACTCCCTGCTCTTGCCATCATACACTGTGCATGTATCGGGGGTGCATTTGGCATGCTATTCTAAACTGACGTGTGTGTGTGTGTGTTTGATTACCTTTTCTTCTCCAAGATATTACTGCTGGATACACAGATGCAGAAACTGAGCTCTTTCCCCTGCATACACAGTGTCTGCCAATGCCTACAGCTGATCAGCTGCCACTACGGGTAAGCAGTGTCATTTTACCATTCCCCCCCCAAAACTCAGAGTGGAACCATGAACAAGATGGATCTCAGAGTGCAGTGACAGTGGCAGTGCCTGGATTCAGAGACTCAAACACAGGGTGTTTAGATAGAAAGGAGCAACACCACCAGTGATCTTTGCCAGCAACTCAATTCAATTCCAGTTGCAGGCGAAACATCATGGACAGGGTGCAATAATAACATGAGAGTGTGACAAAGTGAAGAAGGCCCAATGACAGATGCTCTGCAAGTGCGCCCACATTTAACACGTCCACAGAGCGATAGATATTCTGTATGGTGGATGAAAAACCAGATCTATCAAGATTAAACACACTGGGGCTCAAAATAGAAACCAGAAAATGCCTCCTATTGAGCAGAAAGCAAAACAGCTATCTGCATTCGCAGCACACCTGCAGTACTGTACATAATGAGGACAGGGTTGTCAAGAAGGCCTGCATCAGAAACGGCTTTGCAACAGAGATCATGGTTAGTGTGAATGAATGCTTTCATGGACATTCATTCTTGTTCACTGAACTGCACATTTAACACTGAACTGGCTTCAATGGATGCAAGGAGGAAGAATGGATGCTACCGGCCAGCCCCTGATTGTGTGTTACTGCAAATGTAATGCAAACAGACACACACAGGTTCAGATGATGGCTTCTTCCACAAACAGGTATGCAATCTTTTTAGTCATCGATTCTTTTTTATATAATAGTTTCTCTAATGCTATTAGCCTGTTTTTTTGGGGGTTTTTTTGTTTGTTTTTTAAGGGGCTAAAAGTAAACATAAACTGAAGTACAGCAACACTAAGTGCTACCAAAGAGGCCGCAAAAGCAGGAACTATTTGCTAAGTTACACATCACCATAACCATTATAACATGTTTATTGTTTTTGGGCTGGGCTTTTTCCTTTCCAATAATATTTATTGAGAAGCCAATGTTTCAACAGCGATTTCATGTGGCGCGCAAGTAGAGTGAACCACAAACCCATGGCATCCTCTGTTCATAAAGAAACACACTTTCCACCACAGACAAAGTGCTTTGTGTATTGTTGAAAGCTTGAAATGGGTCAGTTTCTGTTCTCTCACTGCTTAAAAAACTAAAAGGGACCAAATAAGAAAAGGAGGGTAACAGCCCCGACCCCAACCACCCTCCTCATAAAAACACAAGCTTTAAAATCGTATCGTTCTCCACAATACCGGTATGCAGGCAATCATACTGAATAGCGTCAAGGACAGAACCACCTGCGGGGGAAGAGAATCTTGAAATGCTACTGCAGTAATCTGTTCCACAGACTAGACAGGCAATTCCTCCAGAACAATAACATCTCTTTAGCAACAAAGAGAATTCAATAAATGAAAGTTGCCTTTGATAATCCATGGGTAAGGGTCTCTTAGCAGAGGGACGGACGACAATGAATGATTTATATTTATAAACTCTCATTTAATACAGTTATCTTTGCTGTTTCTAGCTCTAGTTCAATTTCATATTCACCCTTTCTTTTTTCCCTGTGCTCTACCTGGGTTACACAGACATGCAGGCACCCTGGGTTATAACTCCTTCTTGAACAGGACTGTGGTTTTCAAAAGGGCTCCACCATAGAAGCTGACATCTAATAACTGCACTCTATAAAGCAGGCATGGGGTGATTTTACCTAATTGAAGAAGCCAGCAGTAACACAATACAGAATTCCCAGGTTGAAGGAATAGTTTGCAAAGCAGATCTTAAATTAGCACCCTCACTCAGCCCCTTTCTACAAAACAATGCCTGGCTTGCTATCATCTAAACACCAGTTTAACCCAAATGACCTTTAACCCTAAATCTAAAACTACATATAAGAACTACAGCATAAAGTGAAACACCCATCTCTGGTGTGTCTTCGTTACAGCGGGTGATTAAAAGATATTTCTTGATATTTGTACCTTTAGGAACCTTTCGCCACACGCATACTATAACTTATAGGTAGGCTGGTCAGTGGAACAAGAGACCAGGGCAGAATGCACGATTTTCACATCCAGAATTCTTTGTATTCGTTCCTTGCTTACCTTCAATGCAATATCTCACTACGATAAAATTAGAAATGACCATAAACACATACTTCTCACTGAGTATGATTATAATTATAATATTTGAAGGTTTCTCCAAAAAGAATCAATTGCTTGTCAATACATCACTTAGTAAGTTTAAGCAAACAGAATACTGTAATAGAATGATAGTTACTATATCAATATAATTTTAAAGTAACCTTAAAACAATAATATATGACATCTTAAATGGACCTGGTAGCGTTTAATGGAGATATATTCCTCTTGTTTTGACATCTAAAGGCAAGGCCCCATGGGATACCTGATACAGTCACATGGCCTATTCTACATCCCTTTCAAGTCAAACTGTCAGCTAGACCTTTAGGCCGAGACCTCAGAATATATTTGTTATGCTTACTGGGCTTTACAGTACATCAAAAATGCCAGTTTGGATTCTCTTCCTTCAGCAATCCCCATATCTCTTTAAATTGACCTGCATACTGACAGAAAGGAAGAAGTGACATAGTGTAAAATTCATCAACATGTGCTAGGTGCTTGAATAAAAAATAATCCAAAAAACGAAAAAGTGCATGTTTGATATTGCAGACTTCTTTCTCCTTTAACCAACTTGTAAAGCGCTTTGAGATACTGTGGTATGAAAGACGCTACATCAATAAAATACACTTACATTTTAAATTAAGAAGTATTTATTTGTGAGATCTGCTTGCCAAAAAACGAGAAGATGTGAGAGTTCAGGTGCTGTTCATTGGTTTTTTTTTTTTTTTTTTTTTTTTTTTTTTAGACACGCAATGTCAATTCCTGTTTGTGTCCCTTACCATTTGTTAAGTTAAATCAGACACAAGTTATAAAGCAAACCAATAGCTGTATGACAGGCACTGGAAGCATTGTCAACTGAGTCAATGACATTAACACACTGATCTAGCATTTGTCTTCCATCAAGTGAATGTTGAACCTAACCTTCACCAGTGACTACCACTGCTAGCTAACAAAAAAGCAGATATTTCAGCCTGCAGCAATGTTTCTCCATCTTTCTGGAACAGCAGGAGGTGTGACAGAGTGACAGAAGCAAAACTTTTCTAGGATTGTGGGTCTAGTGTTCTGAGCTCTGCCACCCACTCTGCTGTGTAAAAGAGACAAATCGCTGAACTCTCCTGTCAGCTCCCACAGCTCTGTGTGAAAGCGGCAGTCCTTAAACCAAGACATGTGCCTGTCGCTCAGGATGCAGCTTGCAATCTGGCCAGTCTACAATAGGACTCAATCATTTAAGTAATGTTTTCAAACCTCAGAGAGACTGGGCATCATTGTAACAGTGCTAGACTTGTCTTTAAATCAATGTGCAAGCTGAACTTTGCATGGTTAATTTAAGGAATCGTTAAGTTGTCGAAGTTTTTCCTAAACAATACATTCCTTTCAGTTTTTTTTTTTTTCTTGTCTGGCAGAGCAAGGTGATCTCAATTGCATTGTTCAAAAACAAACAAAAAAAAAAATAGTGATCCTTTCTTGTAGAAAAACAAACAAAGTTGACTCCCAAAAATAGCAAGATCAATGAAAACAATTTAACATCAGTGACCCTCACAAGCAAACGCTCCAGAAAGTTTCAAACACACAGTGTGTCATCAAGTACTGCTGAACAGGTCTGCAGGCAGCAGGCACAAAAATCAATAAAGAAGGAATGAGTAGAGCAGGTTTACTCTGGAAAAATGACTGCATCCTTCACCGGAGAGAGACCGGAGCCGCAGAATTAGAGATGTGCTCATGGGCAGTTAATAATGTACCTCTTACATGGATGATCAGCTACTATTTGTAATTTTGTGATTCTAGTCCTAAAGACTAATCTCGGAATACCCTTATAGTACGTGGCTGTCCTTACCAGCAAGCAGCAATTTCCTGAGCTCTACTGTAACCTGAAATATACATACCATACTTATCCGCTGCCAAGGCCAGAAATACTGGAACACCTTTTAATTAAATTCAACCAAGTGGCTTCCATGAGTTTAACCAGAAGACAAAACTCATGCGAGCACACCAACACTCCAGAGCTCATGCGAGCACACCAACACTCCAGAGCTCATGCGAGCACACCAACACTCCAGCACACCAACACTCCAGAGCTCATGCGAGCACACCTCCAGAACTCATGCGAGCACACCAACACTCCAGAGCTCATGCGAGCACACCAACACTCCAGAGCTCATGCGAGCACACCAACACTCCAGAACTCATGCGAGCACACCAACACTCCAGAACTCATGCGAGCACACCAACACTCCAGAACTCATGCGAGCACACCAACACTCCAGAACTCATGCGAGCACACCAACACTCCAGAACTCATGTGAGCACACCAGCAATCCAGAACTTGCAGTCCATGCCATTTTTATATCACTAATAAATGAGCAGTTCGATATTGATGTAGTACAGGCAGGTACTGTCCTTTGAATATGTAACAGCTAGAAATAATTGACTGTTACTGTTAAAACAAAGCCCTGTTTTGTGGTCCTGGGTCACTGACCACACTGCAAGCAGTGCAGCATCCCCTAGGCTGCTGTGCATTCCAGTATCAGTCACACTTCTCTTCTGATGTGGAGTGTGCAGTCCTGCAGGGTGCAAATCGACAAACCCCCTGCAGTAGCAAAGGAGCTTCCACCCCAGTCCTGTCCCATTAATCAGAACTGGTACTACAGACCACAGACAATGTACAGCGCTGCACTGAAAAGAACTGGTGAAATGAAACAATGATGTGGAGAACCAGGCTACTGCTACTAAATGGGGGGAGGGGCATTTGTTTTGCAATGCAGTTTAATGACACCATTTTTCAATGTTTTTTTCAGTTGGCCTCTAGATCTACAGTAAGTGTAAACGTTACTGTTTACAACACGGCATTTAGCTTGCACACGTTTACAAATACCAGTAAATGTAAGACTCACTACCACAAAATGTGGTGGCTACACCATATCATATATACATACATACATACACACACACAGTATAACTGCAGACTATTTCTTTAATGATTTTTGTATTCTTGAAAGAAAAAAAATCATCGTCATAATAATAATAATAATAATATTTAATTAATGCACTGAATTCATAGGAATTTGCAGTCACTATTTTAAAATGTAACCCTTTTTATAACAGTGTTTTTTGTCTCTGCTGCCCTGATTATATTAAATATGCTTACATTTGAATTGGCTCTCCCTGTGTAGCCAAAGCGACCCTCGTTGCGTGCCTGTGTGTCAAAAGGGCAAAGCCCTTGAGGTTTTATCTTCCTCCAGTGTGCCTCTGTGGGCAGGAGTGTAATTGATTGTTTGGAAGCGGGCAGGCACAGTCTTTCCATTAGAACTCTGTTCTGTAAAAAGAAGTATTGTGTTCACTACCAGGCAATTTCTACAACAAAACAGCTGCTCTCCAAATTACGGACTCCCTTTTACCTCATTCATCGGGAGAAACAGATAGGGAATGATACCAGTTATTAGTACTGTAAGCCTTTCAGAGACGCCATGAAATAGAATGCATTAACAAACCCTTGAGGTGTCTGCTGTTACAATCCTGCTTTAACTGCGGTAATGAATGAAGGGGGGTCATTACTGGTAAATACTTGAATAGCAATTTAGATTTATACAAACTACAGCAGACTAGTAATTCAGCTAGGTAGTTCGGGTCTAGTACTGGATTACTGGTTTTACTATGAGTTTAATAAAGGCACAACTGAGCTTGTTAACTATACACTGTGGCTAATCACGCTCATAATAAAACCTGACATGGGTGAAACTGCTATGCAATCGGAGTCTTATTTCCATGCCTGTAAACAATTTTGTAAAATATATATCGCGTCAATGCATTAGGAATTCCAGTATTGCACATGGGTTACATTTAAAACTACTACACAACAAATGCTTACATGAATCCTAGGCAGGAGGAAGACTGATGTCTGTCACAATAAAATAAAATGCCCTGTCAAAAACAGTTGCTGTATGACAAAGAACTGAATGAAGCGTACTGGTCAACCACTGCCTGTTTTAATATCTTTCTTAGTGCCTTGTGGCACAATCTGCTAGAAGAAAAGTCTTCCTGCTGACCTGGAGAGAACACCTGCTAAAACAGATGGTTGCAGGATTCTTCCTTTAACCTTTCAGCTGAAAGATTCTCTTGTTTTGGTGCAGGAGGGTCTGGGTCCAATCCCTGCTTGCCAGCACTCATTCTCATTTCAAAATGATTCATGTAATGGTCTTGCGGTGGGCAGCGATATGTGTCTGTGGCTTCCCATCATTTGCAGTTTCCTGTGTCAGAGCAAGGCTCTGGTTACCGTGAATGAATTGGAAATCTTAGTAGTCCCACTAGTTCCAGCTGGTATCGCTAAACACAGAAGTGGTGCTCAGTGTGTCCTGTAAGGGTCTAAAAAGGGGGCCTTTAATCATACAATGAATTAACATTGGAGTTGACTGGTTTAAGTGAATAATTGAATCCCTCCTCATTTTAAAACATGCCTGGCTTCTGGGAAAGGGATTTAAGTGCATTAAAAAAGGGAGGCAAGAAAATGAATCTAAACCCCTGCAGTTTTAGAATTGGGCTCCACTGTTCAGACTGCTGATGCTCTGCTGGCTTGAGTGACACAGTCACCACTCCTCTCTCACACCCATGATAAAAGGACAGTGAGACCACAGATGGCCAGGCACCTGATTGTAACTTCTATCAAAAGTCAATTTAAAAAAATGCTCATCAGGCTTTACTGTATGATCCTCAACTCAAATTATTCATAACCGCATTTGGATGACATAGCTGGAACACGAAAACTATTTTTTTTTTGTATATATGTTCACCTTACCTAGAGCTTTACGATAGCATGTTTTAATTGAACATTAAGCCACTCATATTGCTAATTTTGCAAAACTGGGATTCACTCACTGTTGGCACAGGTGATTGCAAAAATCACCATATAGAATGAACTAATTTTAATTTATAAGGTCGAATGAAACCTGATGAATAATGTTACTTTAACACATTGAATGACATGCCGCTTTTCAGTTTTCCACATACTTAACAAAAACTGACAAATTGAAAAATGTTACATTCCGGAAATCTAACATGAAATACTGTACTCCTATTATGGCTTCCGGTAGACTTTTGCAATATGATTTTGTAGTTTCTTTGATTACATCATGTTAAATAAAAGATCTAAATTATATTCATGTCGTTTTTCTTTTTTAAATGATGTCTCAATCCTATAATTTGAGATGATGCAACACTTTTGGCCATAGCTGTATGCCTTTTAAGTAGAGGTGCTTCAGTAGAGGTATTTCCTTTCCTCTGCCAAACTGCTATACCAAATACACAGCTTAGGTCACTTCAATCAACCTTCAATTCACTTAGTCTGCCTGTTTGTTGGTATGCGGTATATATGGTCTTCAAAAGAATCTGCAAATTTTTTTTCAGCAAATATAATTAAGGAAATGTAGTGAAACAGGGTTTCCTGTGAATAAGTGTAACCATTAAGAAAACAAACCGTCTGTTCTACTGACAACGCACCTGCTCCAAACTGCCCCTGTAGCAGCCCAGCTACCAATAACTGCGACTGCGTTTCTTATTAAAGGAATCAGGCTTGACAGAGAGCTCTCACAATTAATCTGAGTCGCTACCAGGCTTGTTGTTTGGGATCTCTTCAGTGCACTGCAGCACATTTCCTCCGATCCCCAGTCACTGTCCACACAGCTCGGCAGCAGCTTGTTGATTAGCACAATTGTGCTCCTGTGACTGATGCTTTAGCAACTGTCTGTGTCACTCTGGGCTCAGCCAGTCACACATGAACAACAGTTTGTGACAGTCCAGCGGCAGAGTGCTACATGGGCTGCCTCTCTTCAGCGTTACTGTTACAGCTGAAAAGAAATGCATTCCGCACAAAAGACTCTGGTTTTAACATTCTCTCCAATGATACTAACTGGGATAGATTACTGAGATGAAATCAATCTTGTTAACTAACATAAACCCCATTTATAATTGCTTTTTAATGGCTCCCATGTAATGAGCTGTTTTCCACTAGCCTGGAGGACAGAGTTTCCAGACCCCACTGTTCCACAAATCCAATGCATGTATTCAGCACAATAGGCAGTCTTTGCTTAAGAGGTAAAGGACTGAATCATGGAGGTGAACCTGCAGAGCTGATAGCTAGCACTGTAGCCACAGCCATTGATAAACACCTTTCATGAGCATTCACAAGGACCAGTTTGAAAATTAACAAAATAAATAAATGAAATAATGAATTACTATTCTGTGTATTCCCTGATTTACAATCCCGTTCAGTCACTCGAGAAGCCTTCTACTTCCAATTATTTTAAAATGTTCTTTATTAAGTCCTCACCACATTATTAATCATCACTATAATGTACAAGAAAAAAAAAAAAAGATATGAAAAACATTATTTGCATCACCGATTTACACTTACTGGTAAAGCTGCTAGCAGCAGTTTCCAAATGACAGAAAGCAAACACAGGTGTTCAATGCAATTAAAGCTCTCAGAGTCTGATGAACCACATATCTTGCGATGTTGCACAGAAATGAATTTCTAATTATCAGCGTTCTAATCAGTGTTACTGTAACTACTCTCTTTCCCATGAATTATTGAGCCACCTTCCCCTCTGCCATTTTAAATCACACTTGTTGATTTCCACCAGCAGATGATCAAGATGAAATCAGTTTCAGCTGGGATTTGCAGAACTCAATCTCTCCATCTCATGCCAATGGTGGTAGTTACCTATTGAACACCTAATGCCAAGGAGGCGAGAGGAGGGGTTAAATCTCTAACCGCAGAAAATAAATAAATATGCTGAACATGAAGACTGGGATTATTATAATGTCCGGGAAGTATTAAAGGACAGTGAATTCATTTATAAAAAACAAATTATACAACAGATTGGATTGCAGATTGCTGACAGCAGATGGAACTGGCTGCAACTCCAGTCTGATACTGGAGATCGGTTTAACACTGCACAAGGAAATGTGACATTAGTTTTAATTAAAGAGGTGCAGGCTAACAGTACTTTACCAAGAACACAGATATATTCATATAGCACACTGACCGAGTCGGGTAACATTGAAGGTTAGCTGCCAATCAATTGCAGGCTAATTAAAAAAAAAAAGGCATAAAACAGCACTTCCAAGACTGCATCAGGACACCACAGGATAGAAATATGAGGAAAGAAAAATGAACAGAAAAATCTACCTCGCTCTGTCACAGCAAAATATGTTTTACTGTGCATCTGTGCTCCTACCCCAGAGGGAGGAAGTCAAAAAAGCTCTAGTTTAAAAACCATACCGAAATTAACCTTTAAATGACTGGCATGTTTTAAGTATATTTTATTTAAAATAGCAAGTGTACATACATACAATTTTTTATGTGCAGACGGGCCGATGCCTTGTTGCAAGGGATAATAGAAGTGACTCTGGCGGGAAATCACAACAGCGTCATACAGGGTCGTGGTTCAAACTGAACTGGGGTCTTCTTTTCCCCATGGGGTAAACAGTAAATTTGGAAACCGGTACATACATGTAATGTACAAAAACGGTATTTCACAGAGTGTGGTAAGATGTACTTCAAATGTACTTTTCCTACAGGACAGGGATTTGCTTTTTCCTCAGTTTTCAGATACGATTCTTATTGCCGTCACTGCTGTCTGATGCTCAAGGGTTCACATCTGGATGTACATCCACACAAAGAAACACCTAGAAAGAGCCATGCTGAGTCTTATGTTCAGCACAGCGCTGTACCTGTTCTGTCTGCCGCAATACTTGACTCTCAGCTAAGGCATCCGAGTGCTTAGCTGTGCTAATTACTAGCTGTAGGAACCGTGGACGGCAGATGTCTCACTCCGGGAAGCGCGGGAGCCGAAACGAATAATTACATACAGAACGATTGACTGCATTATGAAAATCCCATCCCGGCTCCGAGGGTAACTGACAGCAGGGGTGAGGAGCGGAGCTCACCTGATTAATGCTAATGTTATAACATCCTTCAAGAACTCCCCTCACACTATAAAATAATTCATGTGCAGGGATACTGTCTTTTCTTTCTTTTCTGTTTATTTTAAGCTCAATGATGATCAGCCTTCATTATCAGTCTGCCAGGATGTACGATGTCAAAGAACAATCCCATTAGCTGTGCACCCTGAGCTGTCAAGCAGTTTAATGCAGTGAAGAGTTTTAATGCAGAATGCCATGCTTTGTATGCATTTATGTATGTATGTATGCATGCATTTTATAAAAAGGCACTTCTCAGAACTACAAGGTACAAAACAACCAACCAAGTCTTTGTTTTGCAAGGGTCAGAAATGAATGATCTTATTTTAGTTGTTCAACAGTCTAGTCTACTTGTATGGTTAGGTTTGAGTATAGTGAGATGAAATAGCATGTCTCAAAGTTGCATCCCGCTCCACAAAGATTCACTGTATATGCTGTACAGGGTGGTTTTTAAGTCAGTAAGCCACTGAAATTCTTCTGTGGAAAATATTCAGTGCAGAGCAATATAAAAGACACATGGGGGCACCAAATGATGGACAACAGGATTCTAGGAAGGCTACAATGGCATCCTTCAAATAGTTTAGAAATGTTTTTCCACTGAAGTTAACTGTGTTCTAATATGCTGATCACTTCAGAAAGGGAAAGCAATATCACACACCTCCATATAATACATTTCTCACATACACACACCATACATGTCTTGGGCTATTGGGAGTTGCAGTGGTAGTCCTATAACCCATTGGCTGGAAGTGTCAAAGATATTAATAAAGTGTAGAAGGAGTTAATATTTTCAGGTCTTGCTGACTTCAGTATATGATCGCTCTTGTTTTAACCTGTTGTACAATATCGTTTCGTGCTAAAAGCTGCACTGACACTATACTGGTTAGATGCCCACTGCACAAGCTGATGACGTTTTTCTTTATAAAAATGGAAAAAGCATGGCAGTTTACAATTATGTCCATGATGTTTGTTAATTCAACCTTGAAGGCATACTCAAAGCAGTTCTTTTGTATTGTATGCATGGCCACTGCCAATTACCGACACCATTCCAAAGCTCACTGAAGCATTTATAATTTCTTTGAATTCCTGCATTTGAGCTAAATGTCAATTAAAATTTACCCGGCCTTCTTTTCATCCTAAAAGTTTAGGCTAAACATGGTGAAAGTTTTTAATTTCTTTTCACTCGGTCTTGCAATGTGTTTCCTATGTGCAAGCTGTCTCCTCAAAATGAGCAAAGGTCTCCGTTAGCGTGTCAATATCTGACTCACTGCTGACAGGCATCGCAAACCCCCAAGCTGCACCACTTTACCATAACATGGGGGGAATACTGAAGTAAAACTGCTTCTTACCTTGCCAAAATCCCGGACGTCAAAAAGGTCAAAGGGGTCAAAGAGCTCACTGTTTCGTAGTCCAAATTTATCATGGCAGACCTTAAGAAAGGTTCGGATATTCTTCAGGCATAGGAACTGTGAAAGAAAACATGTGAAAGATTACATACAGTGTTCACATACAGTGGAGCTTACAAGGGCTGGAATCAATTCTGGATTTTCAATTCCAATACAATTTTCAATTCCTATTTAAATTCAATTCCCATTTCCTTCGAATAAGTTGGAATTGATACTTTAGAGACATGAGAATTGTTGTTATTGTCCAACTGCTTTCATTTAAAAGCCAATTTGTTAATTGAAGAACAGCGACTTAAAATTTAAATAACGTGTGGCCACTGTGAGACCTTCAATGTAACAGAATACTGCCAATTGCAATTTTGATCAATGGCGTGTTGGGATTGATCAAACGGGAATTGGAATTGTGAATTAATTTAACAAGGAACTGGAAAAATGGAATTGACCCCAACTGCCAAATAAAAAGGTTAAATGTGACCACCGGTCCACCACCTTTGCTCAGATCTTAAAAACAGCATCAGCACCATGGTCATCACTCATTAAAAAAAGGAAAGAAATTCATTAATCGTTTCAGAGTAACTGCGACATTGAGAACACCCCTCCAAGGCGGTTTCCAGACAGCCTTTTGGATTGGAGGTCAACATCAAGATCACTAAACAAATTCCCTATTGGAAGCTGCTATACCTTCCGAGTTTCAAGTCAATACAACAAACAGCACCAACCAATACTGCACATCAGCCTTTGTACTGTTCCCTTGAAATCTTATTGGTTGTTGTTTCATATTTCTGCCTCTGTTACCTTGGTACTTGTGTTGCTGATTATATTAACAAAACAGTTACCTTCATCAACTTTAAATTATACAGAGTACTGTTAATAACACACACCCCTGATTAATAATTTGTTGTTTCATGTATTGTTGCAAACTCCATCTTGCCTCCTGAAATTATGGATTGGCATGGACTTGCAGTTCATTGTAAAATGTTGAATTGGAGCACTTTTAGAGAATATTGAACTCTTTCAACAAAGACCAGAATTGGAAAAAAAAAATAAAAAAAAAGATCCACTCAAAACTTCAGATCCAAGACACAGTCCATTTCACTGGAACAACAGTTACCTTACTGCATCATCGTTCTGTGTAGTTTGTGTAGAAAGAAAAATAAATAAATAAACACTACATACATCGATTCATAACCCACTGTAATACTGGAATGAAACTATCCTAACTCAATGTGGAAAGACTGAATCATTTAAGTTTAGAAAAGGCTTGCTCTTTTTACTGTCAATCTCATGTCTTCATAGTGGACTACCGCCCCAAATTAAATCAATAAATCAGTTGAGGATGTTATGTCTGTGGACTGTGAACCTCAAGCACCGAGCTAGACGGAGTCTCCTGATAGCTGTGAAATCATCTCACAGTCAATGATCACACTGACTTGATCTTAGATGCTTAGCAATGATTCACTTCACTCCTCTAATGTGGCATGAAGAAACTCTGCAGGTGGTAATGCACTACTCATGCTTTCCCTGTCCGGGGATAAAGGATGTTTTTCTTCCCACAGGCAGTTCCATACAGTTCTTTTTGAAAAGTATAGTCTGGCATGTTGGAAGCATGCACAACTCATTCACAGAGAATATTTTTAAAAAATGTAACATTAAAACGAATGTACAGGCAGAAGTGTTTGCCAGAAATGTCATATGTAATTTATATTTAAAAATATTGATACAAAGAAGAACAGTAAAAATCAAATCTTTAGAATATCATTCCATCATGACATACAATAATATGCTGCTCTTTCAAGAGATGTGCATTTTGGTAAATTTTTATGCACGTTTAAATGCTATGCAGGTGTCAGCATTTAAACATTTAAATCATATCTACATACAAACACACTCTTTATACTACATTCTGATGTATACTCACAGCCATGGTTAGTGTTTTCTAAATCAGTAACTGCCCAAAATGATATGGTTGTTATTAAATAAATAAATAAATGATGAACGTGATCCGGCTCTCAGCAACGTCACCCACTGTACAGCGCTAACGCAAAAAGGCTACAAGAAATCGAAAGAGAGTTGTGCTTACAACTGAACAAAAAGTCAGAAACACTTTCACTTCTGGAAAAGGGAGTTACCCTGTATTAAAAAAGCACAAGATTATGGAATGGGAAAGAGCTATGTGACTGATGTCAAAAAGTTTGCTGTCTGATAGTCGGGGTGGGATTTGAGAAATCTATTTCTCGAGTATTTTTGGAGCATTACAATTTCCGAGTACTTGAATCCAATGCCACTCACCTCTACACACAAGTGTACATAAACCTCCCAAACATTGCCTCAAGTCCCATTTTAAATGCCAATCTCTAACACACAATCAAATAATATATTAAAGTAATGAATATAATGCTTGCCTTCTTGTGCAGTTAATTGTGTATGGTCAAGTATTTCTAAGTAATGTAATGTATTCAAATTCACGTAGTCACACAAGCTTTATACATGAAATTATCAAAAGAGACGCCTGGCCTGCCTGTTTGAGCTGTGTCTCACAGGTCCTTTACTTTAGCGCAGTAGTTCCAATACACAAAACTAAAATTGTACTAAATATAACAGATACTTTGTAGATTTATATAATATTTTGAGGAATTATTATTACAATTAATACGACAGGATTCATTGTAATGACTTTAGAACTCTGTAAACATCAAACTACTCATAGTTCAATATTTTAATACAGGCGTGCAGAAGACAAAAACTTGTATAAAATATTTATTTTGCAATTAACGATTACGGGGATAATCTTACATCGATTTAAAAAAAAAACTGCTGCATTCACGATTCACACACACTGTCCTCAGCGGATAATGTGATCAGGCCCTGTTTAGCCCACTCTATAGCAAATGTTGTTCTGGATATTTGCTTTTTACTGTTTTCAGTTCAAATGGTGAAGTATTTAACTTGCGTTTTTTGTGGTACGGCAATTTTGTTTGGCATAATTTATTTACATGCCACGGTTTTCTCGTCTGGTTCATCAAAATACTTGGCTTCGCCTCGTTTCTTTGTTTAGAGAGTCCACTTATTAAAAAACATAACAAAACATCGTCCTACCATGTGGACTGGGTACCATACCACGCCAACTACAGCATGAACACAGAGTGCGCCACTGAAGCACCAGATCGACCGAGAATACAATTAGAAAAACTACTTGGAGGCAACTGCCAACCCCCTTCCTTTTTATAATATCCGCCCTTAATCTGGCACCGTAGAAGTCGGATACGTGACGGACTACTGTATATGATGATAAATGACTGCAATTAATGCACTAAAAAAATGCATTTGCTGACATGTACCAGTTTTACCTCTAGCATATTATTATACATTTAACCACTGCTTTAGAGTTTATACATTTAAACGTTTAAAATTCCCATCCCTAGTTCAATCTTTGGGCTGTCATTTTATTTTACTTCTCAGGCAAATAGCAAACATTGAAGTAATCCAAGCTTCAAAAGTGCTTGAAATATAAACTAGAGATGTAAGGCATGATCCCATATGACTGATAATCCCTAAATGTAATTCTGGGAGATAAACTCTCATTAAGAAAATGACAATGAACCACTGCACCAAATCTGAGGGTCACATACAGATGAGAATTTTCAGGACTGGTTGATATGAAACTGAGCCTAATGTAAACTATATGAGTTCTCATGAACAACAGATCTCTTTTTTTGTTACGTGATGTAAGTAATCTCTGCTCACTAGGAGCCTAAAAGCACTTAAGTGAGGTACATTATTCCCACTGCTGAAAGTGAAGAATGTCTTGCTATTTCATAAAGCTGCACAGTGACTTGATACCGGTAGCTTTTTCTATCAGAACGAAGAGATAAACCCTTAAGATCTTTTAGAACTTGAGTTGACCCTGGATTCCAAGGTGAGAACATCCTTAAGCCGTGTCCTCACTGCTACTGTGATCTTGCTGAGCTGCCAGCTGATCAGCTTCTGACCTCACATCACACTCCCATAGCCGATCAGGGGGAGAGGAACAGAAGCCCAAATACTTCATCGTTCTTCACCAGGTTTCAGTAACTCTGCACATTGGTAGCTTTGTATTGACAACAAGCCTACTTCATTGAAAACATAACATGAAAAAAAAGAGACCAAACTATGTAGAAATGTTCCTTGTTTAAACTAAAGGTGCTGGATAGTACCTAAGAACACGTGTGCTTTTGATAAAGTTCAAGTCAGCAAACAAAACGCTTGAATTCCACTTGTTACAATGCGTCAGCATGATAAAGCACTGCCTACCACATGACATTAAGTGATTAAGCTTTGGCGCTCAACTACATTAATCCCTACTTAAAATGACTGTCATCATAATAAAACTGAACTTGAATTGACATATTATAGACTGATCGCTATAAAATACTGATAAGTGCTGAGTGCCAACATCTACGTGGCTACAATAACCTTTTGTATTATTTCTACAGCATGTACAATTATTTCCAGATGCCTTCATAAAGTTTGAGACTCCTGTCATGCACAATAAAATGTAGCACTGAAGACAAGGACACACTAAATAGGTTTTAAATACAATTTTTTATTGGAATAAATACTGTTTATTAATTAATTTATGCCTGTCTACAAAGACAAGGTCTCTCCTGTCAAATATTTACAAACATGTACGAGAACCTGAACACCCATTTGGTGATAGACAGACCCCCAGGACTACTCCCTGCACCACAATGTTCAAAGCAGGGGTTATGGAGAAAGGCTTTTGATTATTGTGCTTACAGTCAACTGTCAAGCCTGGGTGAAATGACAGCGTGGCACTGTGACAAAACCGGCAATGATGTTAACTAAGGGCTGCTAGTTATTACTGACATATAGCAGTGATTTAACCAAGGCAGCACTGCTTTATCACGCCACACTGTGGTGCAGCCTGCCCTACCATCAGAGCAATTATTAATTAAAAAACAAAAACAGACAAGCAGGGCCCTTGATATGCAACGTATACCTCATGATCGCTAATCTGAGCTGCTCCTGAACTCCCATTGATAGTACCCAAGTTGAGTGAGAAGACTCGATCCGTTTCCATGCAATGCAAGTTTTCTATCGATTTGGGCAGTTCTTTCCCAGCAAGACTTCAGGTGAAGTCACTTGATTGGTCAATGTTGTGACGTACTTCCACCCATCCAGCTTTGGCCTGCTTAGGCAACTGAACAACATTCTGGTGGGTGGTTAGAACAATCTTGATTTGAAATTCTGACTATGCTTCGGTGGGTTCTGTCAGTGGGTGGAGACATCCTTCTACTTCTCCTGATACATTTTGTCGCAGAAGCACAATAGATGCATTACAATCCTTGGTGCTCAAATTATTATGATTGGGTTTTTATAGGATTGCACTCAATCACTATTTCGCTAGGTCTGTTCTCCCCAGCATATGTAACAGCGTGCTATTAGGCAATAGCATCACTGAAGCTGGGGGATGTCGACAGTCTTGATCCCTCATGATCTCAATTATTTGTGCAGAGCTGAATGGTCCTGGGAGAATGACACTGTCTGTTGCTGGCACTGCCTTACATCATGTCAAGCGCTGAACATAACTGCATTCTGCATGAGCTGAGCAAAAGTGGGGGAAGGCATGTTTTTCATGAAGACGCCAAAACACAGATTCTAACAGATTGGTTTGGAAATATTACTGTTAATTTCAATGGCAATGGAGGATCACTGGTGCCTATGTTGTATTTAATTAGAGCAGAGCAAAATATAGCTTACCTGTTGCATAGCAGTTAAAACCACTTCAGGCTTTCCTCCAAGCCTGAACAAGCCTTAATAAGACATGCCATACAAGTCACAGGCCTGGGAGGTGTGTGTATGTGTGTCTTAAGTTCAGAGTAAAACTGCAACAGAATAGAAGTCCCACGTTTTACCCAGTCTACTGTACATCACTTTGGTTCTAAGACACTACAATCTTCTCTTAAAAGAAGACAATCCCAAGTTTGCCTTAAGAGACAGATCCTGTCCAGATAATCTGCATCCCTTCATTGCAATACTTGTCATGTTTTTTTTTTATTCTTCTTTACCCCAAGTCTACAAGTCATATAGAATGTATTGCTATTAAGCTGTGGTAGCATTGCATATCAAAGGCAATGTCTGAGAGCAGAGAGCTTTGCAAGAAGCATGTAACAGTAGCCTAATTTCAGTATCAGAAAGCTTTATGAAGCAGATATATTACACAGCAGCCTTGTATCAAAATGAACACTTCAAAGATCCTTGCAAAGCCAAGAGTACATACTAGGCTTAATTTCAAAGACAACGTTAGAGCAGAAAGCTATATTAGGAGGATAAAGTGTGCAGTAGCATGAGTCCCAATGAAGCAGCAGCATGATTTATTAATAGCACAGACCGTATGGCAGAATTAGAAAAAGGCTTATACACTTGTGGTCAGAATAAACTGGTAATGACCGTGGATGAGGCTAAACTGACCGCCCCTTTAATGGCTGCCAAAAAGCATGATAGTGTTTCTGTTAAAGGAAAATAAACATTTTCTGCCCAGTGCTGGTTCAAAACATAACAGAGCAAAGGGCTGCTAGCTGTAAAACTGTAATTACACAAAAATAAAGTTACACTTTCTGTGGAAACCTCAATTGCATTTTATATTGTATTTTATATTAACACTGGACAAGGACATCTGCTTATAGTACAAACGTACTTATCTCTGTATAAATAAATAAATAAAAATACACTAAAATCAATCATTACAGTAAATAAGTAATGGATGGATTAAATTCAAATGAATACACTAAACTCAGTTTAAAAAAAAAAAAACAG
This sequence comes from Polyodon spathula, assembly GCF_017654505.1. Classification (NCBI taxonomy): domain Eukaryota; kingdom Metazoa; phylum Chordata; class Actinopteri; order Acipenseriformes; family Polyodontidae; genus Polyodon; species Polyodon spathula. The sequence continues at coordinate 2,064,247 of NC_054582.1, forward strand.
TGGAAGGAATAGGAAAAGATCAACTCACTCCAGTTTTTAAACAAAATAAATGCCATGTCTGCTGGCTTACTGTATTTACCTGAGTTTACCTCCTCAAGTCTTTACAAAAAAAAAAAAAAGCAGCTGTCACTCCAGCATTAACACATTTTCTGACATGCCCATTCATTAAAAAAGGTGGGCAAAAGATCCCTCAGTCTAATCCAGCTAAACATCCCTGAGCTTCCCCACTGCAGACTGATCGAATTGCTCTGAGAACTGGGAACTGTGATTAAACAAATATTTGCCATGTTAAAGGAAACTGCTAATCCACTGGTTTTCGTAAGGTTCAGTAGAGGGTTCTCTACAGTTCCAAGAAATTGAAATGATCTCTGATACAGCAGACATCATCTGTAATGGAATACAGCTTCGACCGACAAATCAAAAACGCTTTCCCAGGGCATGTGGAACATCTGGTAAGATTTAACATCTGTCCTTGCCAGGTCATTGCTGTAAAACACTGCATTCACCAATAAAAGGACTTTTAAGGCTCAACCTTAAACTGCTGGTTTGTGGTAACCCATTCCTAAAGTTCAATAGGTAAATGTGTCTTGTTTTTAAATGCGTTTCTACTCAACAGTTAAACAATTTGCTTGTATGAAGATAACATGATTTTGGTGTCCATGTTGTTGACAACTTTAGTTTTGCTTATTATACCAAGGTGTATTGCCACAAATAAAGAAAGCCTTTGTATATTTCAACTGTGATATAATAGAAGCAATTGAATGGTACACATATATAATAAAATTATCAATTGAAAAAAACACTTTAATTGTACTGAGCTGTGACTGTAGATGCCTGTCTTGTGTACTAGACTAGTCTACACTGTCGGCTTCTACAAGGGCAAGAAAGTCTGTGCCCCTCAGGTGATGAAGCATCGTGCACAGAATGCTAAACCAAGAATAAAGTAAACTAAACACCAACAAACTGTTTAGAGCAAAACTAAACATTATTATAAGGTCACTTCTTCTAGAAAGCTGGGGCAGAGATACTATAAAACAAAAAAGCCTTTCTTTATAATTATAGCTACAGTATCTTGAAAAGACACCCATATATAAAACGTATCCACATTTGGACAGCCAAAAAGAAAAGGGGAGAAGCAAAACCTAATCTTCCACTGGGACAAGATGTCACATTTTTTCAGTGCATCACAGTGCTGGGATCCCTATTCTTTCACATTCCCATCACAACAGCTGATTGTGATGTGTATGACGCTTCACTGCAAAGAACTAGGCAGCATTACAGAGGCTGGAGCACATCAGCGTACTTAAACGAAGAAGTTTTTAAACAAGCGGGAAGCGCTCTGCATTCATAAAGTCTGTTAATAGAAATGCTCATCCTGGCTGTCTTGCGTGACTAGAGGACTGGATTCCAGCACCTTAAAATGAGAGAGGTTATGCCAAAAAGGGAAGGTAAGAAACCAAGAATGCCTGGTCTGTCATTCATTTAGAGTGATGGAGAAGTACAGCTGTCTTTGTTGATAGACAGCACAGCTTCGACAAAAGGGATCTGTGTTCTGGGCTCAAACATTCAATTGTGCATCTAATCAAGTATTAGACAGTATCTGTTATTATAAGACTCGCATCAACTCAGGGCTGTACACTACATCCATGTCAAAAATATCATTTTAATACCAGTATTTTTGTAACAAAAGACAACCACAGCTATCACTCTACAATAAGAAATCCAATTCAAATTTAACATGCAATACAACAACCTGGAGGTGCAGCGCCCAAAGACACTCTTAATATAATGGTAATGAGGAGGGTCTTTGGAGCACCAGTGTTAAGCTCAAGGTTCGAACCCCTGGGAATGTGTAGAATTCCTCTGATGCCAAGATCAATAGACATTCCAAGACCACTAGTACCATGTTACAGTTTAAATTGAAGACCAGGAAAAATCCTTTTGCTGTCATTTTGTTAGAGTTAGCAATTGATGTAGTTTTACAAAATGCAGATACACACACAAGGATGAATTCCCAACAGAGCAATATCTTTAAGATTATTAAGAAATGTAAAAAATAAAAAACGATGAGCACGCCAATATGGGGAACCGGGTAGTTTTTGAAAAAGGCTAAAGATACATGCAGAAAGTTTCCCCTGAGACCGAACCAGAAGACACAAGAAATGCAGAGGGTCCCTTTGGCACAGTGGTAAGACAGACAGGAAACCCTGACTGAGTACTGGCGTTCTGGGGGCGCTAATCTTGAGTCACTTATTCCACAGATATGAAGTTTGCGTTTTTGCAAAGCTACTGTGTCAACCATGTCACTGGGGGCTGGTGCCGTGACACAGATTAGAAATGGGGAGAAACATGGGAGTATCTCTTTGAAAGGCCAAGATGTCGCCCTCTGGAAAATAAAGAAAGAAAAGAAGGCATTGTCTCCATGCAGTTAAACATGAGGGGGTGCAAAACTAACAGTTCAAAAACTACATATGGAGACATTGAGAGAAAGCAGTTTTTAAGTGCTCTTTAACAATAATAGCACGGTCTGAATAAGGATGGCTTTGGGTTTTGCAACAGTAAAGAACGCAAATGGTGTGAAGACTGTGGAGTCCATCTGTAGGCTGTACTTCTTGATGAGAATAAAATAAAAGAACAAAAAAGGGACCCTTGTAACTTATTTGCTTCAATGGGCCCCTCAATGGGTTCAATAAATCTGGATCTTGCTGCTGTAGCAAATCCAGATGATATATAATTCTATAAAAACACAGACTGTCAACCTTGACGCCTGAAAAACGACCTGATTAAATGTTGCAGTTTGAGGGGAGTTTTCAGCAGGTTGGAACAGCCCGTCAGTGTAAAACAAAAAGGTTTTTTATTAGTACTGGGGCAGACGTGGATTTATCTGGTTTAAACTTTTTTTTTTTTTTGGATGATTAATCTTTCATGTTTAATTATTAATGAAATATAATAAAACCAGAATATTTTACAGCTGCTGCAGAGTGATGCAAATGTCTTTACTGTACATGCATCCTTGCCGCGGGGGGTTTGCACTGTTAGGAAGGCTTCAGTACACACAGACTGTTTAGCTAATATTTTAACCAAGGCCACTGTTACATTGTACTAAACCATTCTATTCCAACATTTAAAAAAAATAACCCTCTGTAAACAAAGGTTGTTTTTTATGAAAGTTTGTTATATCAAAGGGATCATTATAGCGAAAGGACAACCAAAATAAACAATACTGTTGGAGTAAGTTAATGAGATGAGATTGTGAATAAAAGTAGAATTACATGTATCTGTTCGTCTCATGTATGCATTATTCTGCCTTTGCTATATCCTATTCATTACAGAATTATAACACAGTAAAGAAAAAAAAGAAAAAATCCAGAACTGAAGCTGACCTTTTATTCAAAATCAATCTGACATGAATCTTTTCAAAGTGCACTAAACCTTAATCCAATATGCAAGAATCCCAAATGGATTTTTATTCTAAATCAAGCCGACAGGAAAAATTTGACACGAAAAGTTCATCAGAACCTCAAGTTTTTTTCTTTCTTGTTTTTTCTTTAAATCAGTTTTGCTTTGCTGCATGGTTGCTGAACAAGCCAAAAAACAGAGTGCTTTTTCACAAGGTATATTCATGACAGAGCTATGCCAGCGTTACTTCTTTTTTCAAACGATCAATATAGTTTCCAGCTTTGTTGCAACATGAAATGATTTTCGTTTCGGAGGCATAGTTACACAGCGCGTGTCTTTGATTCAGACAAAAGAATTCACTGTGGGGGAGCCATCCCGTGCGTACAGACCGGCATGCTGACAGGGTGTGTTTATATTATCTTTTATTTTGTTTTTTTAATTTGGGGTGCAGAGGCCAGGTTCGTTATAACTGAAGGGTCGTTATAATGCAGGGCTTTATAGTGAGGGTGTACTGTATTGGAAATGACTGTTCACCACGCGTTTTCAGCATGGTTATGAATATGGACATGAACAGTGGAGTGACTATGATACAGGGGGGATATATGATGAAGAGCATCTAAAACAATGAGATAAGCCAGGTGGAGACCAGTTTCAACCCTTTGAACCAAGCATACAGTACATGTTGCTGGTTTTTCCTTGAGCCAAAGCTGATGGATTATTTAACATCAGAAATACACATTGGTTTAACATTTTATTCTAGTTTATTTGGATATTTATCTTCACTGGTTTGTATTTTGAACGTGAAATTAATTCAATTTTGAATACAGAATAAAGTCATTTTCATTGACTGCGTTTTGAATCAAAATCCTTTTGCCATACATGACAGCATTTGCCATGCAGGAGTAAGTCAATCATTTCTTTGTCATGTTCAGAGCTCCTAGCTACAAAGTAGATTACCGTACTGGCAACACTTCCTTGCAGTGACTTCCCGTATACTACAGGATTGAGGAAGCTACTTATTTTATGCATACTATCAACTCTGGGTATCAGATTGGGAATATTTCAGACGTCTTTTCTAATGACTATTGTATCTTGGTATGCAACTTAATCTACTGTTACTGTAAAGCCTAGGTGTGCCTTTGTGTGCACGTGTGAGTCAGTCTGGTCTAGAGTGTTACAGGAGCCTGCTCATCCACTATCTGATTCTGGAATTACTACACAAATCAAGGGAGGTCATGTTACCTGTACATAAGGGTATATATCATTGAAAAATCAAGTGAATTTCAAACAGTTGTCTCTTTTAAAGAACTCACTATTGAATGAGATCCTTTGCAAGAGTATTTAAAGTTTGCACAATTTCTGAATAATCCCGGTATATTCCTCACATTTAGAACAGTTCACTTTTCTAGGTTGCTTTAACGCTCCCCTGCTCCGTCTGTCTTCGAAATACTGAGGCAAGCAAAGTAAATATAGAAACCACAGTTTGTTTTACTCAACACATCCTGTGGGACTTGTACAGTAAATTCATCTTCTTTAGTTCAATATAGGATATGCTCGTTACACACACCCCCCAAGAGGCATGGAGCAGACAGCATCACGACACCTTGGAATAATGATATATAAACTGCTGCATCTGTAAATCACCTCTGTCAATCTTAGTAAACACCTGAACATCAGGAAATCTTTCTTTCAAGTCCCTTAGCTAACTAGAACAGCTGTGCTAGAACTGGAATATCTGCATCTCCCTCTTCTAGCACTCAGCAGCTTAGGGGACCCGCAGCAGTTTGTATGCCGAGTCTCAATAGATTTATTTGGGCAACCCATCTGGCAAACTGTTATCCTAATGGGGTGCCATGTCGAATCAGTGCCTGCAAACCCTTTTGTCAGTGTTCTGGCAGGTGTTTCTTATTATGTAAACCCATTCGATCTTTGCACACTGTAATACAGCACAGACCAACCTCATTCAGTGCCATTCCATAAGATTCTGTTCCTCCAGCACACAAGCCACCTGACTGATTCTCAAGCGCTTGTCCAGGCAGATTTCAAATACCTTCAAAATCTGACACAACTAAACAGAGTCTGAAGTGTTTCCTTTCTTTCTTTGCTTTATTCTACCCAAATCAAATGAATTTCACCCACGCACATTGAAATAACCACCGCTCAGTTCCTCAGAGCATCAACTGCACTGTTTTTAATGTGAAGACCCAAAGGTGACAGTAGCTCTGTGCCAAAAAGGAATCAAAGAGGAAAGGTTCAAAAGAGGAGCATTTTTTTTGTATTTCCCCAAGCAAAGGTACAGGTTCACACAAAGTCAATTCAATTCAAATGTGTCATCTTGTCATCTTCACCTAGGCTAGTCTTGACCTTGACTGGCCCAGAACACTTACAACAGGTAACAACAGATTTAGAGACAGATGTATGTCGAGTCGTCTTCTCTTTGGAACATTAGACAGGAAGGGGGCCACACACACACACACACACACTACTGCAGTCTGGATCCCATCTAGACAAACAAAACTGGGGTTCTTCAATAGCGGGAAGGCCACATCAGCTCTCTGTTATTTATTTAATGTGGCTAAAAGACAAGGAGTGCACATCCAGCACTGGAAAATGAATCTGTATTCCCAAAGCCCATACAGGAAACACTGTGTTGATAAGAGTTCACCCAATGTCTTAACTGTAACCAAGATAAGCTGTAATATATATATATATATATGTATATATATATATATATATATATATATATATATATATATATATATATTACTGCTGGGAACGTGACTGCTGTTAGCCGAGAGCTGCATATTCGAAGTTTATGAGCTGGAAAAACTGGAAATGACTCTTTTATGGAAATGTATTTTTATGACAATGTGTGTGAACAATAAATAGTGATGATTAATACATTGATAGGAGAAGAATAGATCAGAATCTCTCGGGGAAGGAGGAGGGAGATGTTTAGGGTCTTTCCAGGGGAAAAAGAAGAAGAGTAGGTGATAAATAACAGGAGAAAACCACGTAAAATATATTATTTCCTAGATGTTTTAAATACATTTTCACTGTGCATGATCATTATTTTACAACACTTGTCTGGAAATTCAAACTATACTGAATGTACATTTGTATTTTTTTTTTTTTGACAGTTAAAAAAAACAAACAATAACACTAAGGAGATTATCACATTAAATTAAAATGTGCTGTTTAACAGATTGCTCCTCATATTAAAAATACATTTGCTTCTTTTAAATGTACAATTTCACAATCAATCATTGGTTCTTACACATTTCAACTGTGAAAGACTACATTAGTAAATTCCACATTACAAAAATCCCTAAAGTCAAATTGAGATGCCAAACACTGTATCACGCTTTATCAATTCCTTCTCCCTGATGATAGTCAACTAATTGACCCTCAGTTAAAATCTCTAGCAAGATAAATGAACAAGTGCATAATGTTCCAATAATGTAGATCAATCTAATTGTTCTATTAAATGCAGCTCATAACTTAGATGGCTGGCATTTTCTATGTCTAACACAACATGCACGATTGTATTTCCTTGTTCCTCGTGCACAGATGTATAATTAAGTAATTCTACACCGTGTGATCTTTTTTAAGAAAGCATTTGCAAGTGGAGCACTACAGTATACAAAACCAATGTTTTGGACCATTTATTTATGGACCCTTGCCAGCCAGTTCCTTTTGTAATACAAAAAGGGCTTGTAACTAGGAGGTCCCTGGTTCAAATCCCAGCTCACTCACAGACTCACTGTCTGACCTTGAGCAAGTCACTTAACCTCCTTGTGTGCCGTCTTTCGGGCGAAACGTTGTTGTAAGTGACTCTGCAGCTGAAGCATAGTTCACTCACCTTACTCCCTAAGTCGCCTTGGATAAGGCATCTGCTAAATAAACAAATAATAATACAAAGCTGGCACAAATGAAACATTTAGTTCTAAGGCGGCATGATACTGTAATTTGCTCTTTAAAATGTTAAACAACTAGCTTGATTGGCGATTCTCAATGCTTTAGCGCATTTCACTTAATCAACATTTGCCAAAACAAAGCAAAGTCATACAACTGGTATTATGATCTCAAATGCGACATATAGAAATTCACTTTGAATCGTGCTAATGTGAGTCAGTTTTTTTCTGGATGAATACAGGTCGAGGGGACCCTTGCCAAAATATAAATATTGTTTCGGGAGGTTAATTTCAGTGGCAGAGATTTTACACTGTATCCAAGACCTGCCCGCAAAAAGGCAAGTCATGCAACAGGGAGCTTGTTGTTTTGAATCCTGTACATGCCGAGTTCCTGCTGTTGGCTGGAGCTAAACAGAGAGCTACATTGGCCTATGTGGTCCCTTGGGCTGGAAGGAATCACCAACAGCTACCCCAGTCTTATTATACAGTCAATGAAAAAAGCTGCATTTTACATTGGGTGGTTCATCAAAACAAAAAGCCATTGAGAGAGAATACACATTTTAAACAGTGTCATGTATAATTACATATTCATGAAAGAGAGGGAGGCTAAACTAAGGTCATCCCGCAATTAGAGTCCCGGAAGATTTGTCCTTTAATACAAAGTTTCTCTGGCTTATTTAACACATCATGCTACAGCAATTACAGTCAATTAACTCTGAGTGTTCTCCTTTGAGATGAATCCATTTTTATTTTATTAATATGTTGAACAGTGACACTCCTGGGCTGTAATTTTTTAAGATCATTTATTGTGAGGTTGTCATCCTTTTTACCTGACACATTGTTTTGTGTGTGAAGGACATTTTGTTTACAAGAGTTTTTAAATATTTAACAATATGTAGATACAAAGGAGAACACCTCTATCCTGCTATGCACAGTATAAAAGAAATATATTGTGATTTTCCAGTTCAGCTGTAAACTACTCCAAAAGCAAACTTAAAGCACAACACTATAGTGTGCTAAAAGGCATTAAAATTGTATCATAACTTACTGACACGTGGTGATCCAATCGGTTATGCATAACTTAGGGTCAAGTATATTAACGTTTTGGATAATACCTTCAGGTGCATGACGCCATAAATAAAAATAATTCAAAAGGAGCCAGCTGCGGAACCAAGTTCTGTGGAGAGGTTACCGCAGGACTCCAACCAGCCAGCTAACTGTGAAGAGCCAATTAAAGCAGCTTTAGCAGTGCAGTTAAAGGAGTTAAAAAGTACAAATCAGCTCCGCAAATATGGACCCGGATTAGAATTTAACATCCAAAAGTCACATTAACGGTATAAGCACTTGTCAACGCCCGGTCAAGACCCAAATCATCACAGCAGCACAAAGCAAACAAATACAACATCGAAAAAAATAAAATAACACATTAACAATTACATACACATGCATCAGACGACAGCGAATTCAGATTCCGATTAAAAACATCCTCCGAAACAAAACTCTAGTTTTGATTTGACTTGAAATTCACTCCAGTCATAAGCAGCCGCAAACTGAAATGCATTACACCATGAAAACAGCAGACACTCTGGGAAGAACCAATCTAATAAATGAACCTGATCTTAAACTGTAAACTGAAGCGAACAGAGAACTGTAATAAGTTGCACAGATATAGTGGAGTTTTCCAACTCAGGGTTCTATAAACTAACCTAAGCCAATGATCCAATCGCCTAGTGTGCAATGAAGGTCATTCAACCATAATAGAAAGATTGCAGCGATAATTAAGATAAGAAGCACCAGTTACAAATCTTATAGCAGAATGGTATAAAACATCAAGCTTCCCCAAAGCAGCTTTCAAGGCCATTTTGTAGACAACGTCACCATAACCCAGTATTAGAAGAACAGACATCTGGAGTAGACTATAACAGCAGAACATGTAAAAGATGGGTTATTGTGAAAGAGGAAACCAATTCTAGATTTTAACTTTAGATTGAACTTTATCAATATGGGTTTTAAAAGACAAAGTACTGTCCAGCCAAATACCTAAATATTTCTAAACTGCTACTTGCTCCAATTCAATCTTACTAGACGTAAACTTTAAGCAAACACTGTTAAGAGAACCTGCCGTATTTATTAAATCATGGGACGAGATCAAAATATTTTACATCTGTTTAATCTGAACTTAACAGAGTTACAACTCACTTTACACAAAAAGATAAAACACCTGCAAAAATACTTAGACACAAAATTCAATATATTTGGCACACTTTTGTAATACAGCAGCAATCTTTACATTATTATTTATAAGGTTACATTTTTGGTTAGACTTTCAAATAATGGCTGCAAATGAACATACATTCCAAAAACATTAGCTCTTTTCCCCGAAGAATGCATTGAGAACGCACAGGTCAGGTTTTCTGAATAAGCTGTAAGAATGTATGTGGTTTCCATGTCTAAATTGCAAATACCTGGAAATGACATTTAGCGAAACTAGAAGTGAATGAGTAACTTGTTTCTGCAACAATTATTAAACCAGGAAAGGGTTTTATATAATGAAATCCATTTATAGTCTTTTGGGAAAGTAACCTAGAATTTCAGTCACCCAAACAAAAGACTGACCTCTGAAGGGATGACTGACTCATTGTCATGGAGCAATCTAGAACTAGTTCAAACCATTCTGGCATATGTGATTGCAAAATTATCTTATTAAAATACAAATCCCCTTCCGCCACACTATGTGGTGTGGTGGCCCATCAATCAGTGGGTGTGACTTCATTCTCCCACACTATGATGCCTGTAAACACGGGTGAATTAGTGCTCAGCTGTGCTGTAAACCATTCAAGAGCAACAGCACAGCGACAGCACCTCCAACGTGAGGAATAACCAGTGAATAATGTTCCTTTAAAAATATTAAACAGGAACTTTTTGCTTGGTAGATTAAATAAGGAATCATTTTAGAAATGGTATAAGCTAGGATCTATATATGGAGCTATGGATGAATTCTCAAACTATAGAACAGACTTGTATTCCCCAGTTGTACCAGTGCAGAATGGCTATACTGTATATGTCAGTTATTTAACAGGTTCCACAAAACTGATTATTAGACAGGACTCAGGGTAACAATGCAAGTCAATGTATTTTTTAGTAACCCTTATCTAAACACCCTGTATTATTACAATGGGTACGTGACTCTGTTCGCATGCGTCTGAGCGGAAGCTTGTTGCCAGGTAACTGTTATAAACACCTCCCTGTGGCACTCACTATATTGGAAAGAGGAAGCAGTATATTGTACACAGTTTTAGTAGCTATGGGGAACACCTGCATGAAAAAACAGCTATAAGAGGGGATAAAAACACAGGAACCCCTTATAAATCCCAAAGGCAAGGAGTAAAACAATTATAACTGTATACCCCAACAGAACTTTAGATTACAAGGCAAGGATAGCCCTGTCATAACATTATAACTGAGCAATAACCAATGGTCACTTGCATGCAAATTCCACATAGTGTGAGAGTGAGAAACCTTGGTAGTTACATAGTTTTGACCATGTTACCAATGCTACAGAAACCACTTAGTTGTACAGTAGGATGGAGCAGGACTGGTCTTGGTTAGTCCTCTTTGAAAATGTCCTTTGCACTAGCTTCCATGGCAACCATGGAGTGCTGTATCATTTTCAGTCTCAGAATTATTTTACATGCAAAGTGCTTTAGTGGTTTACAAGCAAATAGTGATAACAGGCTGGGATTCTTAATGTGTTCCCTATAGCTAAATGCTGTTATAACACTTTCGCTTTCTCGTTAACAAAATTGCAAAGCAATTAACTTCCTTCCCATTCAACACCAGCTCTGCAAATGTTATGGTAGGCAACTTAATTATCAAGCTAAAATTCAAGGTTACTACCAAGTCCCCCCCCCCCCCCAACAAAATGTGTTTTATTTCTAAAAGAAAGTAATGATGTACAGCCTACACTGCAAAATAAACCTGCCTTATTACCAAGCAATTACCAACTACTGCTCAGAATAAAGCCAGGTGCTTTCCCACCCAGCCAGTAACCTATATACAGCAAGCTAAAACTGGCATCGCTTCAGCAGGGAGAGTTTCTGAGAAACCAGATTTTTGTTTGGGAGTAAAACGATCAACCTACAGCATATCATTACTTTTAAAAGCTCCTGATGAAGCTGGCTTCCCTTCGGATTAACGCATTAAAAACTTAACAAACTGAAGCATTAAATAGCAAGAGGCTGGGAACTTGGTGTCTCGGAGGGAAGGGAGGTACAACAACTGGGTTAAATACAACTGTATAGGACTTGTGAGCTGTGCTGATGGGCGCTGATCCCTGAACTCGAGTCCTTGCCTTGAAGCCAGAGGGTTACGAGTTTAAATCGCTATGATCTCATTGTAACAATATACCGTGGTAATGACAACGACGAGCTCTTTTCAGCCCTGGTCGCTAGAGTTTTTATTTGTATTCTTATTTTTGGGGGGCCTGAGCAAATCGTCCCGGTCTGTTTAAATGAAAACTTCTTCAGTGTGTTTCTAATCCATCTCTGTAACTGCTCTGTACTTTATAAAAGACGGTTTTTCTTCCCTCTTGTCAAACTAGAAATTGAAGGACCCAGAGTCAGCACTATGCACTTCAATATAAATGCATCTTCCCCTCGGGAGTGCATGGCATTAAAAATCCATTGCCGTTTGACTGCCAACCAAAATGTACATCAAGTTAATGAACACTGCGGAAAAAGGGACCATTTCTTGACAGTTTCAGTAATGTGTATCGTTTTGTTGTTACATTTTTATGATTTTTCAAAAAATTCATGTACAATACATAACTTGAATGTCAATGAATATCTTGTTCTGTGTAAATATTAAGCTTTAAGCGTGATAATATTTACAAATTTAGCAGGGCTGCACAGCAGGGTTTGTATAGCATATAAATACATTTTTCATTCAGTTATGGAGTATCTGTTTGTTTTTAATCATATGCCTGACATTATTTTTATCAGAACTTTTAGAGTACTTTTATTTTAAACCAGCAAACGGAGACTCCTTTGTTCATGTCAACTGCAGTTGGCCTCTGGTGTTTAAAACTCAGGAGGCACGTACAGTGTGCTTTAATGGTTTCAATTCAGTCCAAAACAAATATCCCTGCCAAACAAAGCTGCGACACCTTTTTGACATTCAGCACGGCAACACTAAGGATTATCACATTCACACGCGTCTTTCGAAAAGACAAAATCAGCTACGACTGCTTTACAGCATCAGAAAGAGCAAAAAGATAAAAATAGCCATTTTACGTGTCTATTTGAACAATTTACACTTCAAAACTTTGCGAGTTGTGGTGATCTTTTAAAACGTTAGTATCTTCTACGAGTAAACCACATTAGATTACTTAGAACACTTCCTTCTACAAGTGGTAGATGAATGGCAGAAATGCAATTTCTAACTCATTTGGCAATCTGAAGTGTTAATGAAGTGTGTTTAAACAATGCAAGCTACACTGCAATGATGTTTAACATAAGGAACACATGAAACTCCAATACCACACATACAAGGCAACCCTCAAAAAAGGCTCTTTAAAAGACTTGGTGTAAAATACCAATCCATTCTAAAAGAATATGCCCCTCAATTAATTTATTCTTCATTTTAACCCGCTAACACGAACAATTCAGTATAAACTAGAAAAGGTACCATGTAATTAATTAACAGCACGGTTAATATTAAAATAACAATAATAACACAGTGCAAGGCACATTTCCTCAGCCCCAATGAATCACTTAACAAGGAAACAGTTGACCGAGGAAAACCTGCCCTGGGCTCCTAATCAATTTCACACTATAAATGTCCCTAATAGGGCTGTTCATTTATTCACGTGCTGAAGTAACTCAGCCCTTTTTCTGCCTAACCTGGCACCTGTCAGTCAATGACACCCTGACCTCCCTGTCAGCGAAGAGGAAATGGAAATGACAGGTACTATAGCTCCTGAAGAGTTATGTCTCTGTCCCGCACTGTACATATGAAAAGATTGTCCTAATATCCAGTTATCTTCGCTTCATTATTACATTCTTATTCTGTGGCACTCAGATTGTGCAATATTACGGCTATGGTTTAGAGCAGAGTGAAGCCACCTCATGCTAGGCATGCACACAAAGTGCCATACTAATATTTTTAAAGAAGTTACACACAGAATTACTGTGAACTCCAGCACCCCTCCCCCATTCATCTCTGGAGTGTGTAGTATTTTGTTGGCAAGTATGATAACTGCAGCATGGTTTACCGAATGTCTGGGAACACAGTACATAAAAGAACATAAGGTCAGCCAATCAGACCCCATAAATAATATGTATATTTGATTGCATTGTATTAGCTGCTTACCATGACCGGACTCAGCAAGTGGCTTAATAACTAAACCTGAAAGCCAGGAGCCAAAACGACCTGTGTTCAATGATATTCTCTGAATGCCCGGAGAATGAGTCCTTTCAACTTCCTGTACAGAATCCCATTTCCAACAACTGCTAAACAAAAGGAGACGTTTTCATACACATTAAACAGTCACACAGAAAAGAATGCATACCAGTAGCCTTTTACTCATACACTCTGAAAACACACAGCTGGCACAGGTTTTAACACTTCTCATGAGAAGGGATTTAGAACACTGAATTGCAATACTTGTGGGATATGAAAAGGTTCACCAGGGGGCTAATTACTCAAAGAGGTAGTGGTGTTGTGGAAATCAGCTTTCAAGAGGAGAATGCTTGGTTCCCTACAGCTAAAAACTACCTGGGAATGTCAACAAACAGAAGTCTGCTTTCTGATACAGTGAGCAGAAGGAAAAACCCTGGAAGTATATGGTAAACAGACACCTAATAATGATATTTTAGTGCGCAACTGAACACGGTTGTAGCAGTTCGACCCAATTGGTACACCTGTGCTGCATTCCTGGTATCATTGCAATGGACACGCGCTTCCTCAAAGTCTTTCATTACTACCAGAACAGAAACCGCAGCGGGGAGGGGTGCAGGAAACTCAGCAGAATCACAACGTTTCACTGGGACTCCTTTTTCCATGTTATGCACTAAAATTAGGCAGCTCTGCAGATCAGAGATATTTTCCAAAGGATTCCAATAGCAAAGCCAAACAGTAACTGGCACTGTTCAAAGGCCTACTGTATCCCCATCCCTGCCCTGGCTGACCGCGGACAACATTGCAGCGTTTGTGCAGCACAGGGCCTAGGATAGCCCCAACTAAAGAGGCACATTCAGAGGGCTTTTTTTATACACGTACTCGCTAACTGCAGAGGGGAGGCCAGGCAGATTAATAAGGGCTGCACCACCACCTACGTTTTGAAGAAATCAGACTGAACTCCCAATCGTTTCCAGATGTACTACACAGAGTTCCCTGGCTTTTTTTTTTTTTTTTTTAACTACTGCTCTGTAGTTTTAAATAACTTTATTAGAAATATGTTAAAGAAAATTCATACGACGACCAGTTTTTGTGTACATCAGATGACACTGTATGGCCATGGTATATTTTGCAATAAACCGGTTGCTCTCTGTTTAAAATTAAGAATGCCAAAATATCTAAAAATGTTTTTCAGCTCTTATTTTCAACAGGAGACATAGACATTTAAAATCTGCACGGCTTTCCAGCACACACAAAAGACAAGAGTTCCATGACAAATCATGGAGTTAGGGTTTTCCTAGAGGAGTACCCAACAGAGAATCAAACTTTCTTCATTCGGGATGCTTCACATGTAGCTTGTTTTCGATGTCTTTTAATTCACGCAATTCTCATTTTGTGAAGATATCAAACTATTTGCTGCATGTCAAGTAAATAACCCTGTTGACCATGTTTTATGTATATGACAGCTGTTCCTCAGCTTCATCTTTTCCCACAAAGCTGCCTCTTCTCAACTACAAAATCCCTGCACAGAACACACACCAGAAAACTAAACTACTGCTCTCCACTTCATTTCAGATGTACAGTATATATATACACAAGTGGCTGCATTTGTCAAGATGTTTTCCCAGTGTCCTCGACTTGAACAGTCTTTATTGACAATCGAATTACTTTAGCAGTCTATGATGTAGGTGGGTCTCGTGAGTTTGCAGAACCTGATTAGGCTTGAGTGGGCTGTGAATAGTATTGCTGGGGAGAGCCACTCTTCACACTTTATCTGAGCCACAGCACCTATGGAACAGGATCCTAACAAGCGAAAATATACATACCTTATTATTCCATACTAGGGCATTGGAAATTCATTCATTCAGCTCTGCTAAAAGCTGGAATGAATGATCTCAGTGTTTACAGATGTTAATTTGGCTGGGCTTTTTTTTTTTTTTTTTTTTTTTTTTTTTTTTTTTAAGTACTGTTTATTAAAGTTGCAAATAAAATACTAACACATGGTCATTGTAAAATTTTATCAAAAACTGCAAAATAAAAAAACTACAGATTTCCCATATTCGGATTCCCTAAATCTGACTAAGAAAAACAATCATAATAATATCGTCTCCAGAACCATGTTACTGGAGCCCAAGGACATGGAATCGAAACCTATAAACCAGAAATCAAACAATTATTAAATTCCCACTGTAGGAATCAAACACCAATGGAATTTGTCCAATATAAATTTGCTCAAATCCCTTTGAAATGTCTAATCTTTTTAAAATGTTATTATGTAAATACATCATGCCTAAAACTAAAGCAGAACAATTACAGAGACAGAGGAGAAAAGTCATTAGTGGTATGGCACGAGCCCAGCCTCAAGTAAAGCAATCTATCCCTTAGCAGGTTTTGTGGGCAAATGGAAACTGGACAAGATAGTCTCCAATATGACTCTTAATTAAAAAAAAAAGCTGGATGCAATGTTATATTCTGTTTCCACATATTAGGGTATGCAAACCTTTGACGACACCTCTCTCTCTATATATATGGAGGCGTTTCTCCATTCCAGGTTTTATTTTGTAGTGAAGTTGCAAATATTATTGCACACAGAACATACGGAAAACTAAACAACTTTACTTCATGCTGTTTTACAAAGAGAAACAATCGACTGTTACATCTAAACACTCTTGGCTTAAACACACACTCATAAAACAAATAACTGGGAAGAAAAGTGTGCAAAAAAACCCCCAAAACATTAAAGCTGTATTGCTGTAATTTTGAAAATCTAAAATGATATATATATATATATATATATATATATATATATATATATATATATATATATATTACAGTAAGAAGCCACATTTTTCTAATAGGTAAATCAGTTTACGATCATCACCGCCAGTTGTACTGTGTTGCATTTGAATCACAGACAACTGTGCTATGTGTTTATTCATATACAGAATGTGCCTATTCGGGGAGTTTTCGGGTTTAACACAAATGCAGGAAAAAAGTATTTCGGGGGTGGAGAAATCGGGGAAAACCTGAAAATCAGACTCCCCAAGTTGTAATATAAGAGTGTAAAAGAATCTCAACAGACATTGGCGAAGCAGCTTTTTCAGTATGCAGCACTGCATGCCTGTACATAATTAGATCTGGAAATAAGAAATGAACACACAGTATGTTCATTTCAAACCACCGCAGGATACTGGATGCACAATCCAAAGATCTTGCTCCAAATGCCAATCTGCAGATGACGCTTGTTATAACTACAAATGACATGACAGATGAGCTTGAGGATTTTAAATGAATGCTTCCAGATTACTAATTTTCAGGGTGATTTGTAAAAGGTTTCCCTGTAAAATTGTACATGTATATCTTTTTTTGTAGGGAACATTGAAAACTATATACAACACTGCACTGGTCTGGGAATACTGAAAACTATATACAACACTGCACTGGTTTGGGAATACTGAAAACTATATACAACACTGCACTGGTTTATTTATTTTTTGCAATTTATACAGAGCTATGTTTCAGTTTCCTTTGTGATATTTTTTTAATAGAACCCCTTAGCTAGCACGTACTCCCCGTTATACTGCAAATGTATCTATGATGTTAAAAGAGATAGACTTGGCTAAATTAGTAAAAAAGATACAAGTTCTACATACATAAATGGCAAATTAAAAAGGCACACTAGTGCTTCTGTATGATTTTATTTAACCGAGTCTCCAAATCAGACTACAAAACATACTTCGATGGAAAACCATGTAACGTAATTATATAAAACTTACACAGCCTCCCTGTGTGAAAGCACTGCACTAAGAGGATTGAATTAGAATGCACAATGCACTATATTTGACCCTTATATGCGTCATAGCCTACAGCAATAAAAACAAGACAGTGAGAAGTGCTTCTCAAGCCAATAAATTTGGTATCTGGGGGGGTACTAGGGGGGCACACACAAAATAACCCGGTGGCTGGATTTGAGAAAACCTGTTTTAGTAGTTGTGTATCTCTGCCCATGTACTGTACATAAATCTCATTTCAGCCTACAAAATATCAAAAGATACCTCTTCTGTAAGGGTGTTAGCAATGCTCTTCTCATGGATACAAAAAAATAACCAAAATAATAGGCCTAGACTATTCTGATCTCTACATCACTTTGACGTAGCTGTCTGCCTGTATCTATTATTAACATCTTGTCACAGAAAATCATTCCCACTCTCAGTATAGCATTCATCTTCGTTAAAGGGTTGCCAGATAGTATGGAGCAGATCAGCTGCCCTTACAGTGCTGTTTTTTGGCTGACTTTAAGAGCTAAAGACTTGTTTTAAACCTGCGTTGTTTTCCAGGGAACATGGAAGTCATGACTATTTAATCGCCATGCATCTTTCTCTGATTTTAGAATCAAATCATCCATATCAGTTGTGATATCGTTTACATCATGATTTATGCAATCTGTTGCAAGCAGCATATACAGAAATAATAAATACATAATCACTTTCCGGCAGATTGAACCGGACACAGAAACAGCTGCCATGTGAACAATGCCAGAAACTACTATACTTAGCTTAAAAAAAAAAAAAAAAAAAAAAAAAAAGAAGTTAAAGACAATAAAATAATAGTTAGTTTGAGAGATTTAAGCAAGTTTGTAACAAGTACAATCCCTGTGACAATACAACAGTTTTTGTTGGAGATGCTGTGAGGAATGTATGATGTATTGAAGTTGAAAATTCATGCACGCAGTACATTGTTGAAAATATGGTAGAACAGTAATGAAAGTTAATTAATTCAGAAACAACACAGCATAGATAGCTAGCCGGAATCAAAATATTACCATGCGACAGGCTAATGGAGAAGCTCCATTCAAATAATGGTGCACAGTTTACAAATCAACAGTGTTGGGGAAGTTACTTTTAAAAAAAAGTTACTTGAACAAAACTAACTACTGTAGTTACAGTAACTTACTAAATTCAACTAGTTACAGTTACAAATAGGTACTTCTCAGGCAGAGTTTACAGGGTTATTTTTTCGGGTTGGTCAGGCTGCAGCTTGAAATATTCTTGGAAGATCCAACTGTCAAACCCACTCGTTCCCTCCTCTGATGCCATTTTCTAGCAGGGGGGGTGTATGAAAAGGGCATGCATGGGACTTGTATGGTTTGACTTGCACTATTAAAGAGCTTTCTGATTCCCATGTTAAGCATCAGCCGCAGTCCTTTATATTTGTGTAACTAAAGGTAACTACGTTATTTGTTGTTAGGAAAAACAACGTTTAGCACACTCGGTTATCGGTCTGAAAAAAGCACCATTACAGTTACACGCTACTAAAACATTTTATCAGATTACAGCAACTTCTTACAAGCAATACATTACTCCCCAACCAGTGCAAATCAACCAGGACATTCTGAAATACTGTTGGTTGAAATAGGTTTCATTTAGTTCAGTGTTACAATTACACTACCATTTTGAAACCAGGCTACAATTTATAGGTTAAACTCATGTATAAACCAGAGATCTTCTTCAACCAGAGATCTAAACTGTAATTATGAACAAAGCGCACTCACTACATTGTGTCTCTCGAGCAAGGGTCTGTGGAGGTTCAACTTAATATATTGTGGCTTTCTTAAAATGCATGCGATTCTATTATTGTCACACTGCCTTATCTATAAAACCTGTCTCCGACTCCAGAAATGAGACATGCTTTTGTGTAGCATTCTGAAGCTGCTTAGGAACCAATATATCCATTCAGGGTCTATGTTGCATAAATACTCTATTTTGAGGCTTAGCATTAGCAGAGGGTGCAAACAGCCACGTAGCGAAGGGAACGAGCATACAGATCGAATGAACAACACGTCACTTTGGTTGCTGCAAAGTATTGCAGATGATCGTTTGTGATTTTCCAAAAGCATAAAGCATCTTAGATGTAGGGAGAGGCCATCCTTAGTTTTGATACATTAGTGCAATTTTATTCCATTTAGATTGCAGTGTATCATTCTCAATGCATTTAACCTATTGCTTTTTTTTATCTTTTAACAGGGAAAGAGCATTAGTCATGGAAATGCATCATCTAACTGCAACTTACCAGCCCACTGATTCAGACAGCAGCCAAAGCCCGAAGATCAGCATGTGATGGATTCTCTTCATTTAGCATGTTTAAAGAGAATCTTGCAAAATCACTGGCTTTTTAATATTACATGCCTTTGACTGAATTATTATAGGTTTTGCAACACTATTTATGCTCCTAAAACGTGTATGAGATTGTAATAGTTTACAGTAGCCTGTCTCAGATTAGGCCATTTACAAATATCTCAACCAAATCTATATTAATAAAATAATATGCCTCCTGTCCTTTTTTAATGAACGTAAATGTATTCAAGCAAACACATTTTTTAGAACATTTGACTGTACCGGTAAATGGATAATCCTACAATATCCACAGTTAGATGTAATCCAGGGTGATTCCCCAGTGCTGATAACGCTCAAATAAAATCAACTTGTTGCTTATCTTAATTAAATAAACCCCTGAACTGAACTGCATTTTACGTGTTATCATGCACTGCACTCCATTATACAAATGGTTCTTATCAGTAAGTTATAGATCTTCGGGCTTTCAGAAGTTCACTTGCTTCTTGGCTTTGTTAGAGTTTACACATGATCAAGGTGAACTGTTGCAATTGCCGCTGTTTTCTTGCAAAGTGGTACAGTAAGTGAATGATCCTAAAATAGGCCCTTTGAAATCTTCTATAAACTGTTTCCATGACAACAGAGGGAAACTTCCTCCAATTACAGCAGGGTCTGTAAGGCAACAGATGCACAGGTTTGTTTAATAAAGGACACCCAACACCCACACATTGAACTTAGTTCACATTTTCAAAATGCTCTGCAGATTGCCACAACTTTATCCTTACTGTAAGGAGCTCTATTGATGGGGTTTTTCTCCACTCCAGAAGTGAAGGGTTAAAGGTATTTTCTTGTTTTCAACCTTTTAATCTGAAGTACCAGTGTTTCCAGCAGGGACCACCAGGTGTACCAGTAACTGTGCAATCTTAAACTGCTGTTGTAAAACCGAGACCTACCCCATTACAACCAGGTTTGTTGTGTCTGTACTCACTTGTCTGTTGCCTCATTCTGCTGAATGGTTAATCTATGAAGCTGATGGCTTCAGTGAACTCAGCATGTTTATATTTTAAATATTTTGCAAGTGTTGTGTATGGAATTGGAGACGGCACCAATTACAATCTGTTTTTTTCTCAGCAGTACACTTCCTATTTACAGTCCCAAGTACTTCTCTGTGTTCTGCTTTCACACTTCTTAAAATGGTCAGTTTGAGAAACAAACTTTGCTTTCCCTGCAACAGCTGACCATGGTTTAGTACAAAACTCACTACATACTGTTTTACATAATGGTAACGGCACTCTTAAAACTACCGTGCCTGCTTCTATGGCTGAAGAGATATTATCATCTCATCATCTAACTGGGGAATCTGCTGCACAATTAAGTCATCTCTAAACCCCTGACAGTAAACAATGTAACTAAATATATTTATTGTTGAGCTTTTGCTGAATTGCAGTCCTTCATTCATAGTTTTCTTTATTGTACGTTTCTATGGCACTTTGTTAAAGGCACATGTGTAAACCTTCAGTGTATTTTTATTTTTCGCTATTCTTGTTCTGCATTTCTTAAATGCAACATTTTTAGCAATTTTGAACACAACAGTACTCGCACAGGTTTGGTCACCATCACAAATGTTGCAAAAAAACTGACGTTCCTGTATTCTGTTGGTGTTAATGCCTCTTTGCACTTACAAGCATTTATATTATGGCTCCTGTCCTTCTCGCATTTCAGTTTATTAAAACATGTGATGTACTGTGGCAGCGTGGCAGGGTGAAAGCCTTGCAGGTGCACAGGTGTGTGTATGTGGTTGTGTGTATGTGTGGGTGTGTTTAGTGTTTGTGTGGGTGGGGGTGTGTGGGTGTGGGGGGTGTGCGTGTGTGGGGGTTGGAGTATTGGGTGGCAAAAACATGTGGGGACATGGTCATTTATTAATTATTTAAATGATTAATTAAGGCTCCAGCCACAGGTGTATAAATAGAGTGGTCACGGGTGTTAGTGGATTTCCAAGCATTTTAGTTGCCGTCTGGAGCCCTGCATCGTCATTTCTCATTTCTCTGTGATTCAGTGGTACAGACCAATTGATACATTATCATGGTGCAATTGAGGGAGTGTTCTGGTTGAGGAATCACATCATCATTAAGAACACCTGCCAGTGCGTACCAGTACTGCCACAAGTACCACATGGTGAAAACCGTATATAATCTAGACTGGGCTCACTTCTCAGCGCACTTTCCTTGTGATCAATTCAATGTGACAGGTACCATAGGAGGTCACATGTTGCCACTGTTTCAGGGACTGCCGTGTTGATTATATGCAGGGTTGGCCGATTTAAATCGACTCCAGATTTAAAATCATGATTTAAAATGACTTTTTAAAAAAATATTTAAAAACATTAATTTAAAAATCATTGTTTTCATATTATATAATTCCTCAAGGAAAATACATGAAAAGTATGTTTTAAACACCTTTTATTAAACTCTTACTGTCTGTAAACTAAAACTCTTATGGCTGTATTCTGATCACAAATGCAAGCGTAAGTGTGAACGGCACCTGCCCCTGATTCTCTGCCCCATCATTAACATATTAGCCGAAGCAATTCTGATGCAATGGGGTCCCAAACAGACAATTGAGCTCTGTGTTAAGACCCGCTGAAACCAGGTTTATTTAGTGTTGCAATCAGAACTTTAACAATTGAACACACTATAAAAAGCAAAGTAGTCCTAAGTGTGTTTGGACGGACACAGAAAGAGGAAACCAAAGAGAGAAAAGTAAAAGAAAAAAATGGCTGGGATGAGTGAGGGGGATTTTTCTCTGGCGTACTCCATCGCTAAATTCTTGTAGTTCACATGTTGTAGTTCACATTTAGGGGATGACACAATGATAAATAATTTGCATTATTTATGTACTCATTTAAGATTGAGTAATTTAGTTTGGTATGTAACTATTTACAAACTACTACAACTACTGTACTACAAAACAAAATGTAGTACAGTACAATTTATTTATTTTTTAATAATGTTTACTTTTTTTATTTAAAAAAATAAATAATGAAAAAACTCCAGAGTAGCTGTTCGACACATGGATACTCAACACCCCTTCCTTCCTCTATGATATAGCAATACCAATAGGATCTGTTCCAAGAATTTAAGAAGCAGGCTTAGTTTTGTAAGTGTTATTTAGACAATGACTAGATCACAAAGACCAGCTGAATTTAAAACCTAAGGATTGATTCTTGAGCTAGGATTTAAACCCCAGCTCTTCAACCTCTTAGTATATTTGCTCTTACCAGTGGACTGCATTGCACGTGTTGACCAAAGGACTAATGGATCCCTCAAAGTTGTTCCAAGGTTAAAATAAAGTGAAGGACGATAATGAAATACTGTAACAGTGTCACTCCTAATAAATGTATAGAGGAAATGCTGCTGCGTACTGCATGTATTGGGAAGTTACGCATTAATCTTATATCACAGATCACCGGCCAGAGACAGCAACGGTCCAAGATAAACCAGAGACTTTGATTCCTGACAGCAAACCTAGAAATATCCACCAACCCCCACACATTTGAGACTATGCTTGGAGCAAAGCTCCTAATTAAAAGTGGGAATATATTATAAATATGCCCTCAGTGCATTACAATGTCTAAAGCAACTCTGATACAGTGTTACCATCCCTGTCTACTAAAAACAGTACTCCCCACCTCCCACTCTGGGAAAACTGTACTTCTACAGTACAGAGCATACTCCAAATGCATAAACAGCAATGGTAGCCCTAGTGTGGAAGGACACACACACACAGGTGTGCATTATTACAAAACAAAAATGCAGAACAAAACACAGTGTGAGAACAGCTGACAAACAAAAGGTGGCCAAGTTTGGGCCGTGCGCTGTTCCCACTGAAAGGGAGGTCCACCCCAGGAACTTTCTCCCTGCACAAACTAATACAAACTCTGGTGGCATTAAAATTCCCCTAAAGAATCCCTGCCATGCACACACTGTGGTGCTCCTGGTTCACTCTCCTTTCCATGCTGGCATGAACCTTCATGCTGGTACACAAGAACAAGAACAAACCACTGGCTTTCCAGACCCTTTTTAAAAGGCATGTGGCCAGAGTTAACTGATCATTAATGAGTTCATTCACACCTGGCCACCTGCTGCACATTAAGTTTCAATTAGTCAGGCAGGGAGGGAGGTCTAACCTCCCAGCCCTGCCATCCAGCACGCACTGTTTTTACAGACTTTTAACATTTTATCTACACCGAAACAAAATAATATTATTTACAGGAGGCAGGCCTCAACCCTGCCACACAGCCATTGCAGGATGTGTCAACAGTTTTTACATTTCCTTAACTTTGAGCTGAAAACAGCCCAATACAGGTCCAGTTCACATGGACAAGGCAAGCAGGTGCTTGTTTGCATGATCGGTCACAACAGACACTAAGATCCAAGTCTGGGTAGATTTTGGCCACTTTGAAGAGGTGAAGTAGGATTTTTTCTTTTATTGTATTACAGTTTCATTTCAATAAACGTTTGGCTTAATAAATAGTATTATTCATTAAAATATGTTCACACTGAGAATTTGCTTTTTGGCTCAAACAAAATGTTAACTGAAAGCTGAAGTTTAGTAATGAGTCTACAGGCCCTATCTTTTGGATTAAACAACAGTAGATCTAAATTCTAACATTGTTCATTAAACAAGCCTATCTCTGGGGTCCCACAGACCTGATTACATTAGAGACCAGCATGGACTGCTGAAGATATAGCTCCCATTTGCAAAATGGAACGGAAAAAAAAAAAAAAACTAGAGCGAAATTACTCAAAAAAAAGTAATTTTTAGGACTCTGAAGTTGATATAAGCAGAGTCTTGCCATGTTTTTCTGGTTATTAAGCTATCCCAGAATGTAGTAAGCTGCAAATACACTGACTCACAAGCCCCTCTTTGTTCTGAACTAAACCCTCCTGAAAGAGGAGGGGGGAGGGGGGGGGGGCTTACTCAGAGTGAAAGTGCTGAGAGTGTCCAATCAATACACATTATTAAACCAGGCTTTGCAGTTACAAGAGGCAATCTAATTCTGGCATATCAACTTCTTATTAAAAATAGCCTTTTAGATCATTAGACTTTTAATTAGGATCAAACTGCTTAACTTCCAGAAGTACATTCCGATTACTCGGCGAGTTCAATTATTGTAACCTATTAAAAGAACCGTTTTCTAAATGCACACATATTTAAAGCACGCTGTCTGGAAAAGTTGGAAAGGAGTAGTTTGGTTAATCTAACCGTTACGTCACCCTGAAAACTGTCACCTTCATCTTCTTACTATCCACTGGTGCCTGAATTCTTGTACTTTATTTTTTATTCCCGGTAAAAGATAGATTTAAAAGTTAAAACTGCTGCCTTCTTGTACGTTATCACATCGTGTCCATCCTTTCCACAGGGTGTTTGGCATAGTTATCTCCAAGGATCTGGCTCTCCTGTACCCTTTTGGTAGTGATGAATTAACATCTTGTCCTTATAGGAACATTTCCAGTGCTTTGAAAACACATTGGTTGCCAACATGGGATGACCATCTCTGATTATCTGAATAGACTATTGAAATCCAATACACACAAAGTGGGTTGCAATTAACATTAGCAGTATGTGTGACCCAGCTACCATCTTAAGATCAACAAACAAGTCCTCAGTTAATGCTGCAAAGAATGCTTAGGAGTTAATATTTCCACAGTTTACCTGTGAATAACATACCACACTGGTTATGCAATACTGTGTGAGTATTTTATAGGACAAAACTGCTGAAACTACAATGGAGACACTGTTCAAATGATAAACTAGGGTCTCTCCACACTACCCTGCCCTGGACAGCACACCCTCAATGGGCCGAGTTGTTTAGTCTGCTCGCCCATCAGTTTCTGGCAAGTCTCTGATACAAAGAAACCCCCTTCGTTGTTTCTGGCCTTGGGATCCCTGAAGCCCTCGACGCAGCACAGAGCTGAAAACAAACCAAGATAATTTCTCACAACAACAGCCTATCAGCAAACATGAAAGTGTAAATCTCACAAGCCCGACACTTTATCATCTGGGTAGGGGGTGTAAGAAAAGCATACGAGCCTCAGCGTGTCCACAGTGGTCAGCTGTGAAATCTGGAAGGAATACTGAGAACACAAAGGCTGACAGATAAACAGCAACGAAAGTTGTTTGAATGAGGTAAGCAACTGAGTCCGAAATACACTTAGGGCTAAAAAAAAATAACACTGCTTCCTTAACAGCCTCTGTGCTTCATTTATCTATTTGCTAATGTTGAAAAAGGCAACCTCCAGAATTGGTTTATTAAATTCAAACTGTAGTTTGTCTCGAATTGATATGCAACGAGATTCTTGGTTTTCCCCATGGATAAATCACCATTTAAAAATTGGCAGAAGAAATGACCTCAGTATTTAACAAATATCATCTCCCTGGGTAAATATGAGATAAGTTAGCTTTGTCTCCATCAAAATATTATGGTCAAGAAACCAAGTTACCTTTGGATTCTTGTATATAGCAGTGATTGGTTATCTTATCATTGTAGTTGTTTATCTCTGTACCTCATTGTTTGGGCAAAGGTGAAAGCCAATAGAACATTTTACACAATAAGCAGCAACAATTGCCAGTACACATATTGCCACTCATTGCCATTTCCATGAGTTATGCACAGCTTGGAGGGAAATTTATAAAATGCCAATGCGAGAATGGAAGCCCACTTGCTATCTGCTTATGTCTTCAAAAGCCCTCTACAGTTTTCACTCTTTCGTTTTCTCTCTTTGAAACTGTCATCGAACTGGGATTTGCATACCCAGCACTTGACACAAAGTAATATGCACTTGTTGCCAGTACTTCTTGTAGAATTACTTCACATATTGAAAAGGATTATCATTTGTTTTTTCATATTGAATTTGCAAACATGTACAGTAGATTTTTTTCTTTAAATGAGTGTTTCATATGGTTTTTATATCAATAATAGACATGTCCAATCTGTAGATATTTCCTTCAATAAAATATCATGTGAATTTTTCCTTCCTGCGATATAATGTAAGAGTTATTATATACAGCAAACATCTCCCCTTTCTCCATCTCTCAGCACTCTTCAATCACAACAGCAACGTCACTACCATACTCCCTATCTCAACTGCCACAAAACTGAACACATCCTATTTGTTTTTTAGGAAGCAGCAACCAGGATTTCAACCACTGAGGAAGAACATCAGGAGCAGCACACTTCAAAATTCCATCAGATGATGTTCTAAGGCGGTAGGAATTAAGATGATTTGGCAAGAGTCTCCACGCTTACAGCAAGTGCATTTTATTCATGTAATTGTTTAGCTGTTTCAGTTTGCCCCCCTCCCCCTGAACTTTCACTCCTTGTCCCAGATGTTTTGCTCTGTCTGGGACCAGGATTACGCAACTTTGCTTTGTCTTGCTTTGCTGCGAAGGAAATAGGCTTTATATCTTCGGCTGGGCTGAAGAATTCAGCAGTGCAGAAGGGTTTTTAAATCAGAAGCCTTCCTTAGCAAAACCAGCTCCCATGCAATGTTTCAGTGGCCACCTGCATGAGATTTACACATTGCAACACCCTACATTCACGTTGATGGTGCCAATATAAAAGTTATATGCATGCAAGCTGAGGTCTGCTATGTGTCACTGATCTATTACAGGGCACCCTAAAATGATAAAACTCTGTATTAGAGTACACAGGGGTTTATGAGACTCACGGAAACAGTATTTAGATATGCCATGGTTCTGATTATTTAAATGAATGCCCTATGACTGTATGTGACATAGTAACAATTCCAATATCCATTTCAATTGCAACTTCAGAGCACAGCATTCATCATCAGATACACTACAAATTAGGTTTGAAATGAACAGCCAGCTCGCTGTCAGGGGCAGGTATTTCTGTAGAATTGAAGGAAAGATTAAGCTCTGCACCAACCCTGAGACACGCACGGATACCCAGTTTCTTAAAACCACTAAAAGCAGCTGCCCATCAATCTATTTTTACAGCACATTTAGTATCCATGGCCTATTTCTTCCACTTTATTCCTTGTCCCCAGGCAGAACTCATTAAAAACACAAATATCTACCAGTGACACCCAAGAGACATTAGCAGTAGCAAGCTCATCACATAGCTAGTCACCAGCAGTGATGGTGATTCAAGGTAGAAGAAAACAAGTAGACAAACGTTTCTGATTTAGTTTTGTGGATGTCAGTTATCTTGAAATGTCTGTCTAAGTGATGTCGTTCACTGTAATTTGACCAAAAAGGGGGACCCCCTCTCCTTTACAAAGTAGAACTTAAACCTTTAGCAAATGTTTGTTGTCCCCCCCCCCCACCCGCCCCCGATTTCTGTTTCAGATTTACGTAATTAAAACCATATTGTTACTGTACACCTTACTTCATTGCTTAGAATAAAAATACCAAAACTGTATTTTAAAAACTCTTCCAATTAGCTGTGAAAGAAGGCCAACTATATTAGATTAACGATAACATCTCACTGGAGATTGTTTGCATTGGCGCAAGCCGTTTGACGCATCACTGTATGCAAGGATGAATTACAGTTATAAGACTAAATTAGCCAATGCTGTATTGTGTTTGTTTTGTTATGACAGGTCTGGTCATGCTTAATTGGTTTTGCTGTGATGAAACTGAACTGCCAAATCACTAATCAGGGGATTTCTCAACTTCGTACTGGCACGATAGATAATTAAAATCATTAGCCCCTGCTGTATCCAATGGAACAAGAAACATCAGTATTCAGTACATTACAAACCACGCTCTCTCATTGACTGAACTTACTCTGCTGTAACACAGGGGGTACAAAATCTTTAGTGGTTTTAATTAACGGTATTTGCATGTCCTACATAGCTAATGGAGCTGATATTGAAATACAATGTTCTAGTACACTAACTCCAGCTCAGGTAAGTGGAAACAGGTACAGTAACATGAGCACTGTAAACTTAAGATGGAATGACTTCACTGTCATCACTAGGGGTGAAACGTGTTTTATTACACAATAAAAAGATAACAGTTAGAGGTAAGCAAGGTCAGTGGGCAGACTCAGCCAAGGAGCTCTACAGCAGAGGTCAGGCAGCCCTGCAGGTGACAGCTGGTCAGCAGGGTCTGCTCTGGAGCAGTGTGGAGACACAGAACTCTGTATCCCGCAGAAGCACCACAGCCAATGAAACATTGTTTGTTGGAACCCCAGAGCCAATGCAACATTGTTTGTTGAAACTCCAATGAAGAACTGCAACTTCACAGAGCCAGGATGCAAACCTGCCCTGCCTGCATTGCTCACTTTGTTTCTTTACTGGGGCGATAACTGAACTCTAGCCTACCAGAGCTTGAAATTACCTGGAAAAAAAAGAGAATTTTCCAGGATTCGTTGATCCGTCCCTGAATGATAATTAAGTCTGATTTAATGTTAGTATGAATACATAAGCATCAAATCTTATTAAATGCATGACCTGCATCATATTGACTTAATTGAAATCGATCTTTACAAAAATAAAATACATGTCAGGCTACAGCATAATATAAATGTCTGTACAACTCTCTTTTCATAGCTGCATCGCCTTTCATTATATTCTCTCTCTCCGACATTGGCCACTTCTGAACCAATCTTTGAGTCGTGCAGGCCTGGCTATTGTAGACAGCTTCACAATGCCTTTCAGGTAGCCTCAATTCTTCTGCTTACATTCTGCTAAATAATCAATCATGTCAGTCAACAAGAACTCCAGCTAATTCACAATGCTGTTTAATCAATGCACTTTTCTCATGCCATGTTATTCCTGATAATAGTTTAATTTACTGCATTTGTTTGATTAAAGAAAAAGAAGGGAGTGTGGTCAAGTGGTTAAAGTCCAAGGCTTGTAACCAGAAGGTTACTGGTTCAAATCCCACCTCTGCCTCTGACTGACTCATGGTGTGACCCTGAGCAAGTCACTTAACCTCCTTGTGCGCCATACTGCAGATGAGATGCTATTGTAAGTGACTCTGCATATAATGCACAGTTCACAGCCCACCTCTGTAAAGCGCTCTGTGATGGTGGTCTGCTATGAAAGGTGCTATATAAAGATATTATTATTATTATCATCATCAAATTGTTTGAGAGAGGCATATAGCACACAAACCCTTCTCCATTTGAACTGGGATCTGATGGACTCCAAGCCCTCACTCGCAACCCTATCAAATGGAGAGGCACATTGAAACAGGTTGGGGACCGGATACTGGACCTGGGTTCAACACTCCAACACAAAAAAAGTAGATTTATTTTATTTTTTGTGCTCATCAATTCTGACCCAAAGTTATTTCATACAAATCTGTTGCACAAAGTTTTCAATTTTGCCGTAATCCTTTACAAGACAGATCACAGTAGTAGTGTACCACAAAAGATACAGTAAAACAACAACTTCTATAGAAGTGTTGAGAGATTTAGAGATCTACCTTGCATTCATTCAAAACCAACGACGGAATGCTCCTGTCCCAAACTGCCCCACATTGCTGTGCAGATGAGGAGCTTGATCTAGACAGGAATTCTCAGAATTCAGCGGTTTCGGTCGCTGGTTCGAGTCGATCATGGCCAGGTGTTCCCAGTGGGTGGCGCAGAATTGGCCAAGCGCTGCCCAAGCGGGGAGGGTTCAGGTTGGCAGGGTAATCCACGGTTCATTTTTTTTTGTCCTTGCCATTAAAAAGTCTGCAGGGCAGACTGTAACATTAGACAAACCTTTGCAACTAAAAGAAAACACTGACATTACCTCAGAGCCACGCTCTGAAACATACTCATTTCAAGCCTTGTGTTTGTTAATAAAAAGACTTGCAGCCCAGAACAATCTAACATAAGATTGTATTTTAAAATGTCACTTCTGATGGTGTCATACAGTACTCCGCTTATTACCACCACCATCCAATCACCCTGTCCCCCTGGCCAAAATGACTTGCATTATTGCCACTGAAATTGTTTGTAAGCAGCTCTTTCAGATGCAGCAGACCATTACAAAAAAGTACACTGAGGACTTTGAGAAAGACTAATAGACAAACCACTATTGAGTGTCTGTTATCAAGAACAAAAGGCATTGAGAAAAAATTTAGTTGAAACGTCTGTCACTGAACATTTTAATAGAGTACAGTTTATCATTATAGACTCTTCTGAACCCAGGAGATGGGGGTATTAACCCAGATACTACAGGAAATTGACAAGGTGCAGCACTAGAAGGGAACTGACTGGGTAGCAAAGCTACAAATTGGAGTACTATCAGGTGACTGCAATGGGAAAGCATGGGAAGATAATGCCAGGGCTAGTAGTTGTTACAGCAGTTGAAACAGCAGGAAGTCAATGAGTAATTTCAGAGGGAATCAAGGCAAGCCTGTGAGAAACTGTAAAGGGACAGCAGGAGCCAGCTACAGCACTGTACACTGTATATAGGTCTAGAAAATCGCTTGGCCACATTGCCCTGGAAACCCATGCCATTGCAATAACCAACTTGAGGATTACAATAACTAGCTACAAGGGTTCTGTAGCAAATGCCTGTGGCGTTATTGTATTAACTCCCCCTGCAATAGGACTGTAATAGAGACATACTGTAAGTGCTGTAAACTACACAAAAGGGTTGATCCTTCAGTACAGTGTTGAACACACTCCTAGTGGATATAACGATGCTGGAGGGCCAATCACATTATCACAAAGCAAAATGACAGTGCAGTTAAATATGGATCGCTTATTGATCGTCGTGGCTTTTATTTTGCAAGCCTCAATTAAATGTTCATTGATCGATTATCAGTGCATGCTTTCAGTTGGATTTGAAGGCTTTGGTGAACAGTTTGCACATGTTTGCTTCCTGCTTTTAAATAAGAAAGGGCTCTCAATGCATTGACTGTTACCGGTCCAATATTGGATCAGGGAATTGCTTGCTGCGAGTCTGCTCTATATCCTAATTGCACTCCCTGACTGACACATGTCCTGAACTGTATATACTGGCTGCATACATTGCTTTACAATCAGTTTAATAAGATTACAGGTTAGAATCACTTGTCCTCCAGCTCTGACTGTAATGGGATGCACAAACTGAAGGATGGATTATCTCTTCATGTCAATAATATCATATTCTGTGTATTTGCCCCTATGGCTCTAGTCTTTGTCAACAGATGCCACAACTCACCAAAAAGGTTAGTATAAGGCCAACAGCTTAGCCCAGTGACACAGCAGAAAATCCAGACATCAAATGGCACAGATACATTTCTAGTTAACAAAACTAGATGGCATGGGTTATTTGTACATTTAACTTAGTATCTGACAATGAGCTCCACATTTTCTCATTCAATATTACAGCACACTACAAGAGATCACCATAAACAAGGATATCCAATGAAAGAATTTTTAAAATGTGTGTTTGCTGAATAATAAAAGAGACAAAGGAAAACTGGAAAAGAAACACATAAGCAAAATGTTACAGTTTAAAACACACAGAATGGTTTATACGTGCCTCCTAAGCCCCTTTCACACTGGCACGCTCTACCTGGTGCGGAATCTACCCGGGTCAAGACCCAGTGTCATGCAGGTCGGCTACATGATTTCACACTGCTTTTTATAAAGCAGGGTTGACCTGGGTACAAGTACACAATGCGCGTATCAATGCCCAGAAGCAGCCTGTTACAGACGCTTCCACCCAAGCTTCTCTGGATTGAACCGTTGGTCCAAACGTTGATTAAAGTAAATGTTTCTTCATCCCTGCTGCAATCTGGCTCATGGTGTGTCTCAAGCAACAAAAATATAGCTAAACACGATAAACAGAAACGTTCCTTGCGGAAGCGAAACCTTCACGCAGACGTGGATGTTTGTTATTTCATCGGCTTATGAACAGCCGTCATGCATTTTGTCTCGTTAAACCCGGGTCAAAGTACGTCGACCCACATCCTGACGTGGGTCGCTGGGAGCCGGGTCAACCCGGGTACTATCCAGGTACGTGGTTTCACACTACGCGGGATTGTGACCCGGGTAGCCAGAACACAGGTCGGGACCAGGATAGGAGTGCCAGTGTGAAAGGGGCTATAGTTTCTATAACTGACTGATATCACCTTTAAATCCCAGCAGAGACTAAAAATCCCCCTCACACAGAGAAGCTCCACCGCAGCGCTTTAAACTTCACAGTTTTAAAAAAAGTCACCAGGATGTGTGACAAACATAAAACGACACAAAGTAAATCTAAACAACAATGAAAAACACATTAGTTAAGCCAACACTGCCATGTCACACCCATAACAACCTCTGCAAGGTGTTAGCTGTAAAAACAGACTGGTGATTAAGGAAGATAAAAAAAAAGCAACTTCAGGGAGTGAGGCAGTAGTAAGTGCTGGCATAGAAATACAACAGGAACTGTCATTATTCTGGAATGCAGTCATAACCGAGCAGTACAGACAAAGCTTACTGACTCCCAGTGTGTCCACAGCGCATGAGCCACAGGATTCTCAAAACCTGACTAGCTAGGCACTGTTAAACACATGCTTTCAGACTGGGATTCAGCTGTTGGGACAACATGGTTGTGCTTTGACACCAAATCACTTGACACTCAAGAAGATGTTTTTAACAGCCTGGCTTGTCCCCTTTCCTAAAGCTGTGAACACCGTTAACATAGAGCTCGCTCCATCTCTCAAAATGCATATGCACATATTCATCAGGCAAAAGTGTGGTGTGGGTTCCCTTTACTTCCCCAGTGCACATTTTGCATCACTGAATTGAATTATTTTTTCTCTGTGAGTCAATTCACATTTTCAGTGACCTAAAAATATTTCAGAATTGACCTTGTTTTATTTGGGGCCAGATAATACACTGAAGCTTAATCAGATTCTACGAAGATGACCATCTAAGTGTGTGTGTGTAACCAGAAGAGATAGGGAGAGAGAAAGGGGATGCATGACCTAGTGAAATCTACAATGTATCTGTACAAGTGAGGGAATAAATAAATTAGACTGGCCTTTCCCAAGT
The DNA here is from genome assembly GCF_017654505.1 of Polyodon spathula. Classification (NCBI taxonomy): domain Eukaryota; kingdom Metazoa; phylum Chordata; class Actinopteri; order Acipenseriformes; family Polyodontidae; genus Polyodon; species Polyodon spathula. The sequence goes on from NC_054582.1 coordinate 2,098,062, forward strand.
GGAAAGAAATCTTATTTGTAACCACCCCGAGACACATTACTGGCTGGATATATTTTGTCAAGAGGACCCTTTTAATGGTTTAATGGTTTTATTTTTGAATGTCAGAAACAGTAATAGCATTTTCAAAAGACATTCAAATTAAAGCTTTAAAAGGATAAGTTTTAAAAGATATGTGAATAATGTTTAAGGACAGTAAAGATAAGAAAATGTAGCCACTGTAGTTAAATGTGCTTGACGATTGTATTATAATATCTAATTGAAAAAGTGTGAGTGTTTGAGGCTAATTAACCCTTATTAACCCAGTCTCATCCTTTCCAGGAAATACTGCACTGTACACAGACACAGTACTGTACATGTTTTACTCCACGTTGCCCCCTACTGGATGTAGAGGCTAATAAATGTTAGAAGCAAATTCACAGTTCAGTAACAACACAAATGTATTTCTCACCATGTGCAAGTTAATGTGCAGTTCTGGTTCTTTGTATATAATTTAAATGCATTCGTTGGAACACGTGTTCAGTGCCCAGATTAGGGCAGTCAATACTTCTACAATAATGCCTATTACATACAGCCATTAACCGCCCCGGGTTTCGCTCTACTGCTCAAGCTTACCTGTGACATCTGTGGCCTGAAATTGATTTCTTTAAGGTCAACCGATCCAGGTGAGAGATTATGGAGCATCTGGCACAGGAGGACACCGTCCCTAAGAGTCTGGGCCAGGTCAAAAACAGCGGCAGAGGGCCACACTACCCTGTGGTTCGGTGGCAGCACTTTGCAATCGATCAGCCATCGACCACACTGTCTCCATTCCTCCATCCTGACGGGAAAAAAAGACAGGGAAGAAGCGACACTTCCACCAAAACAAGGTCCTACAAGTCGTAGCAGACACGCACTGTGTGGTACACCAGCGTGGATCTCCAAGTACGTTAAAAAAAAAAAAATGTTCAACGCATATAAACCTTTTTACAGTTCAGCTGCCGGTTTCCTTTATAAAATGGCACATTGAAAGTTTGTCCATTGGTTTTGTTTTAATATTCCCTGGGGGTGGGGGACTTATCTTCTCTTAGTGTGACAACTCTGCTCCACTATTAAAAACCAAAAGTCGCTTTGGCGTTGAAGTTGAAGTGCCTATGCATTTTAGAACTGTAATTCCCAGTTTGCTTAATAAACAAAGTTCCTTTATGCGTGATCCATGTGCAGTCAGTAGCCCAGTATATGCTGTGCTCACACGAGTCTTCTCCCCAATCTCTTCTTTACTTGTTAATACACATACAGAAATAAATGTATTTAGTAACATTTAGCTACGGAGTGCGGGCTAGTTCACTGACCTTTCTCGGTGTGCACATTCACGTAGCTTATCATATCTCTATCGTTTCTGTTTCTAAACACCTTCCAGTTCGTATTTGTGTTCTTGAGCTGGGAAGGAAAAAAAAACTTACAAAGCTGCTACAAAGAGACTTTTGTTTTGTTGCTTTCCCGTCAAAGGGATACACTGGCTTTTAACCAAAAATGTTCCAGTTTCCTTTCAAAACGTGTATTTTCAACTAATGTCACAGCAGCGGAGTGCAGGCATCCGTGTTCATTTCACCCGTTCACTTTTCTTTCCTTCGGGTCCCAGGCAGACAGCTCCTGCTTACGGTCAGAGACTTTCATGTAGATCCACTTTGAAATTCGTATTCCTTCACGAACGTTGAAAATATTTCAGAAACTACCAAAGTCTCATCTGTTCTCTGTCTCTACAGAAACATGTAGTCTGTACTGTGCAGCGCTCCAAACCCACCGCGCAAGAAGAAAGGAGAATGAAACTGCCAACAATGTAACCCTCTTCTTCTTCCAGTCCCGACTAAGAGCAACACTGTTACTAAAATTATTCAAAACAATGTGTATCCAATTCAAAGCCGCTGTTCTGAGCTGGATTATTTTCTTTCCTTTTCCCCCTTGTTTGGCTCAAGCACTACGCTCTTGGCTCAATCGCAGCCCTGCAAGAACGCGTGCACGCGCGTGTTGGAGGGGAGGAGAGGAGGGAGCGCGCTCACGTCAGGGAGCGACTTGAGTTTTTTTGGAGAGGGGTTGCGCTGTGATGACAGAGAACAGGGGGTCTAGTCTAGTGCATTGATTTACCCACACATATTGACGAACGTAGCCTTAAAGTTGGGAGTACAAACGGTGATGCCACCAGAGTTAACTGGACGTGCCGGGAGTGCTCTCGGGAGCGCGCAGCTCCACCTACTTGCTTCAGGGAGAGACCCCTAAGGGTGAATAACGTGCAATGAATTAGTGAGTGAGGCTCACATATAACTTGAAAATATGCATGTTTTAAACTTAAACTGTTTCTTTTGACAAAGAAGTCTTCTACTTTCTTCAGTGAACGAAAAAAAACCCGTATGTATCATAATAGTACCTAATTTGCAGTAATATATTATACAGATGCAGTCTAGCTAACCTCAGAGTGACTATACCAGTTTTGTGATTTCTTATTACCAATACAACATCTACTTTCAGTAAGAAACTCCAAAAAGACTGGTGCCAGCATTTTAACATCAAGACTGAAGAAAGAGAAACATTTATATTGCATTATGCTTAGCTTTACAGAAAGGGAAATGGGTATTTTTTTTTCTTTCTTCAGATTGTCCAGTTAGTAGCAACTGTGTTAGTAAACATCCCACTGGCATAACATCTGCCAAAATAATCTGCTATATTAATATAACAATGCAGCCTTTGCATATTAGTCAAAACTCATTGTTTTCTGGTTAGCCATGTCTTTCATTATGCTTTTCCAATATGGCTTGTGTTATGCTTTGACAATATACTACAGTAAACTTTAATAAGGAAGCATGCATGCCACCTATCATTATTATTATTGTTAACACTCTGGATCGAGGGACTTCCTTTCTGCTTTATTTTAAAAGGATAATTGGGCATCATTAAACCTTCTACAGCATACATCTCTGTGAACTTCCTTTAGCAGTTAAGAGCTGTGATGTTGCTCAAAGAGAGATCTTAATTGCAGTGCTGGTAAATCGTGAAGTGTCATTAGTTTTCTGCAGTTTGTGGGGGGAGACAGCACTTCATTGTTTGTAAGCGTTTGCTTTCCAAACAAAACCAGGAAACCAATCACGTGTAATGCTACATTCAAATGGGTTTTCAGTTTCAGCTACAAGGACGATGCTAATGAAACTGTCGTTTTAAAAACATAATGAAATGTGTGATATGGTGCTTCAGAACTGCCAGATTGTATTGGTTGCTATTACTGCCATGTCATAAGCAATCATTGTGGTGCAATTATAACAATGTCTCATAACATTATAGCAGTCTATGTACTTCCACTACTCCACAATGCAGGACCTCTCTCAGGTGGTGTTCTTTTACAGACTGATCTATATGCATACAAAATGCTAACTGGATAAAACTTCATGGCAATATTCTCCTATGGATACCCTTGAAGTCCTATAGAGAATGGACTTTATTTCCACAAGTCAAATTCTTATCTGATCTGAGTAGAGAAGGGTTGTCCTATGGGCTTCACATCAATTCTATATCATTCACACATGACTATGTTATCCATCATATTGTGAGGCTAATCAATGAGCTGCCGCCTTCTGCCTGTCACAACATGACAGGGTACACATCAAAAAAGAATAGGAGATTTCTTACATCTAGTGATGTACACCCCCCTACTCTACATTAGAAAGCCCATCCATATGAAAGCGGGTCTCTGAATAGAATACAATGAACAGTTTATTAATTCTATTGTTTACTTTTGCACAATCTAGAGACAGCAAACTACCAGCAATGTTAGAAACACGAATTTGTAAACACAGCAACGAAACCAGGATCTTTAAGTGCATCACAGAAGCCGGGACTAGAGGACACAGTTGGAAAATAAGTGGAGATAGAATCAGAAAAGAGTGGTGATACTTCTTCACACAGAGTGGTGAGTGTGTGAAATGGGCTACCTAGTCACCAGTGATGAAGTGGATGTTTTGGTTTGCCAGGCCGGGCAGTGGCATGCAAGGCACTGAGGGTGTGCAGAGATGCCCAGGAGATTAGGTGCATGTCAGCTGTTGTGGTCGTGCAGGAATTGTGCAATAAAAATTAATCAGATGAGATTCTGCCCATGATTAAATGCGTCAGTTTTGCTTTATATAATAAACTGGAATATGGCTTGGCTTTAACCTTTGTTATAGCCAGGATGTGCTTGTCTTTAAATACAAAATTATACCATGATTTACACTTACCGTATGTACATGTAAGATAAATGTGTGACTCATGGACAGGTTCCTGTATCACTGGAGGATAATAAATTGTGCGTTACCATCCATTAAAGTTTATATGGATTTTTTCTACCTTCATTCAGCATTGACAGTTTGAAACATAGCCATACAGCAGTACATTTTTTGTTTGTTGTCTGCATCTGCCTAAAGTAGATGTAGTGTTCCTCAATTAACATCAGATTCAAATTTAAAGTAGCCTTTTCAATAACATCTTAAAATATGATCAAAAGTAGCCATGTGCATAATTTATGTTAGACCAACGAAAACATCCAAACTGTAAAATAACAAAGGTTAAAAGAACTTGTTCCCTGCATTTACCCTTACAAATAAAGGTTTCTTCAGTGTAATCAGATTGTTGCAGTGGTAATACATCCCATTACATTGCCTTTGTAGTGCCAATTCTTTGTCATTGAAGAGCATTTGATATTAGTACTGTAGTTTATTAAAACATAAAGGAAAGGTACAATGCAGAAACATATTTAAAAATAGATATGTTGCATCACCCTATAGAGTTAACTAATTTTGCTTCATAAAGTCGAATGAAACCTGTTGAATAATGTTACGTTCACATACTGAAAGACATACCACTTTGTAGTTTTCCACATATGTAAAGAAAAATTAAAAAATGTGACATTTCAAAAAGTAAAATGAAATTCTGTGCTTGATTATCTTTCTCGTACATTTTCCTGGTTAGAGGCCGTTATTTGTTTAATATTCCAGTCTTCAGCTCCATTGTGAAATATTATTTTTACAGTCTAACAGGAGAAATATAAGCTGAAATGCCTCTGTTTCAATAAAGTCATGAAAAAATTAAAGTCCTAATTTTTCAGTTATATGAGGTAACAGGCCCACTGGAGCAGAGCGATCATTTGCACTACCCTCGCTTCTTCATTTAGAGAAAGCACTGAAATGAAATGAGTGCTGCTGACTTTATAGCACATCCTTTATTACTCATGATATAAAAGCCTTGACCGAGACCATTTAATCAAACAAAGAAATGCAGAAAATGAAGATGCAGTGATATAACTAAATATCCTCACAAGAAACTGCCATGACGCCAAACTACAAAAAGCATCCCTATATTTCACTGTGACTCCACATGATGTCAAAGAACCCTATGAAGTAATGTTATATTTAACACCTAATACAGCATGCAGTTTGAGAATATACAGGAGCCATCGTACCACAGGAATAATGCAATACTGAGGGAAAAGTGCTGACAAGTTTATTCAACTGCTGCACACATGCTTTGCATAAGAACCAATTGAGAATATGCAGAAGGCCTATATGAAAAGCTAATTGTTCAACGTAATACTGTTAGACATTACCAGCAAACATTGCTTTGCTGTTTCTATGACTGATGTTACTGTATACAAACTGCAGCTAAGTCAGCACAGGACAACTGTTTAAATACATTCTTAAAGCCACAGTGTCTTATTCTACACTAGTATATAATTCCTGTGTCTGTTAACCACATCCTTCCATACTTGAGCCTTCTATGTCCAACACTATTAGGTAACTCACCCCAACTTTACATTTACCAAAAGCATAGGAGTAAACAGCAAGAAGTTTTATCCTCTTTGCATCAGCAAACAAGAATTCTGCTACTAAACTGTGCAGAGGAAAAAAAGCAGTATGATAAGCTTCTGAGACAGTGGTTCCCAGCCCCGGTTCTGGGAATCCCCTGCGTCTGCTGGTTTTCATTCCAACTGAGCTCTCAATTACTTCAGACCCTTAATTAAACTGATAGTTTGTTTAATTAGACCTTTTTAATTGTTTTCAGCTCTTAAACAGTTGCAGAGTTCAAGTTACTTATAAAATATTACAGCTAACTTGAAACCTGCAACTGTTTAAGAGCTGAAAACAATTAAAAAGGTCTAATTTAGCCAATTATCAGTTCAATTAAGGGGCGAGTTAAGTAATTGAGAGCTCAGTTGGAATGAAAACCAGCAGGCACAGGTCCCCCAGGACCAGGGCTGGGAAGCACTTTTCTAAGGCACTACTAACAAATGTTCAGTGGCTTTTGGATTTGAAACATGCTGAGATTGTACTCTTTTACTCATACATGCTTTGATTTCATATCATGGCATGATTTTCTGTATAATATCGTGTGCAAGTGCGCCATCTAGTGGTGATATAAAATACTTACAAAAAATATGAGCTTTCTTTATACCACAGTACAGTAATTTGATTATGAATGATTGATTGGTATTGGGTGAAAACAGTCATTATTTACAAAAAAAAAAAAAAGCCCTTTTAAAGTTTACATATAGGTCAAAATTAAGTATTAAGTAAACCAGATCAATTATATTTACGATTTATTATATTCTTTGCATGTATTGAACCTTGAACCAAACTTTTACAGCAGGTTAATTTTGCATCACTTACAACAGGTGAACATAGTACAGCATTATTCACAGATAAAAAGTGGGACTAAAACTGATTTCTCATTGTGTAACATTATGGTTACAGAAACCTTTGGAACAATTACAATACCAGTGCATGCATTCTCCTGTTACTGTTGGCATTACCATTGTGTGCGTCTATCATGTAGTCTAATAAGGGTGCATACTCCAATTATTGTTTCATGTATTGCAGTCGAAGTACTACATATATTACAAGAATTATTCTCTAAACAATATCAGCATGCAGTTTTAGTTGGCTGGATTGAAAGTATTGAGTTGTATTGCTATTTGTATTATTAACTTACAGGTCTCATCTGTGCCTGGATAATGCATGTTTGTTTTTCATGTGGAACAGATACACCTCCTACATTCCAGGTTTCTTTCAAAGGATTCCCTTCTTTAGTTCAATAAACAGTGGCATCCACAATGGGGTAATGCTTATTCTAAACCACTTCAACTAGTATTGTATCTGTCACTCAGTCTGACGCTCCTAAATGTTTTCACAGGGAAATACTTTAGTCTGGGTTGTTTTAATGATTTATAATGCAATAAAACCCAGCGTGTATTGGTTACGGGATCTGAAAACCTGTGGAATTTGATTATCCTTTATTATGGGTCACTCCAGTTTCAAGGAAAAGTACATACTCCTAATTGGGCAAGACTTTATTGTCTGGATCATAGCATTAAAACTCATTTTAAATGCAAAAAAGCATAATCATTGAGTGGAAACACAGAATTGAAAACACGCTTTTAATAATTTGCTCAGTGTTTTACAGTGAACTGCAATATAAATAGATGCATAGCAAAGTGCAGTAAGTCACAGATTTGAAGCCTCAGCACCCCTGTAACATCCTTTGTCTTCTGCAAAAGATGCAGTGGGATATTGAATTCGTAAGAGCATACTGGACCTTGAGTTAACAACCCATCCCAACATACACATCTGCATTCATAAAGCAGCCCTGAACGTTTCTGTTGGTAACTGCGAAAATAATGGATGGGCTTATAAGGGAAGTAGGATTATTAAGGAGAAGCACCATTAAAGCCACTGCTGTTTTCATGCCCTGAGGTTAGCAGAAACTAACTGGCAACTCACTGTATGGGGTTGGGTTAGTGTGTTGTCAGAACCATGTGCAATACATAAGGTGGTAATACTTTATTTGCAGCTGACTGTACTGCATTCATAACACCATCATAAAGTTAGCATTAAACAGTCCATAAATAGTGTTGTTAACTAACATGCAGAATGCACACTTACCGTGTTGGGAGAATTATATATTATTTATTTATCCATCCAAATGTGTATATCATCTACTTCGCTCGCCTATGCATGTTTACAAAGTGGTTTGTTGTAGTGTATTTTCACTATAAACTCAACCGCCAGTTGTAATAAAATTACCCTTTTCCGTTTCGTCACCTCCCTTTCGCTGCAATATGCACGTCAACTCTTGAAAGATTTTCTGCGAGTTCTGTTGTTTGACTGTTAGGATTCAGCCGTAGTAGGAACCGTTAAGTATTTGGCCATGTTTCATAGGGACTCCTGTCAACGGTAGGACAACACTGTTGCTAGTGGCAGCAGCCGCGAATTACAGGGTGTCGATGCAGTTCAGTTAAAGTTGTGGTGTTAAATTAAACAGTAGGTTCTTAATGAAAACTTCAACATTGGATATTGGAAACACGGACCAAACTTCCTTCAAACGTGGAGTTAATGGACTTGTCGCTTTGCTTGGGAAATAATATTCATTTAAAAAGGCTTCACATTTTATTGAGAAGACCATGCAGAGTAGTTTTGTCAGGTAGAACGAGGCTGCACAGTATGGTAAACACACCCAGCGAACTAATACCAGTGCGTTAGCGAATGCTAGAGTGCATTTTTGCGTACTAACAACATAACCAAGGCATTGACTCGCTTTGATTCAACATCCTGTGCGGCGCAGGCGATGCCAAGGTCGTGAGAGAAAAGTGCGTGTTGTCAAGCATGCGTCTTAATCTGGGAATATCACAAGAATGTTCTGTTGAAGAAGATTAGCCTGCTGTTCGAAGATATTCGGATTACGAGGAGTTACTGTAACTTTGTCATATGGGCTACAGTAAAGAATACTTGTCTAGCATTTCAACCACAGTCATGGAACACAAAGGACAAAGAGTGCAAGATCACTGCGCTTCACATAGCTTGCGCTAAGATTCAGTTCCTACTCTGTTTATATTTTGGTACCTTGAATTGAGACTTGCAGTAAAGGACAGCATATAAACCCTGTGATTCATTCCGTGAACAATGAGTGGTCGCGTCCCATTAGCAGAGAAGGCTCTTTCAGAGGGTTTCGCCAGACTCCGCTACCGGGACACTTCGCTGCTTATTTGGCAGCAGCAGCAACAAGATCTGGAGAAGTCTCCCCCGAGCAGCTACCTGAGCCGCAGTCAGAGTGCCTGGTACACCCAGTTCGGAAACCAGGCTATCCTAGTGAGGGACAAAACTAAACTGGGGAGCCCCAGGGACACAGGGCAGTCTAGGATTTGCTCAGTAATGTAAAAAAAAAAAAAAAAAAAAAAAAAAAGTGCAAGGAGGAACGACGTTTTGGAATACAAAATAATCTTTAGAATTACTGTGCTCTACTGGGGATGGAAGTAAGACTCCTATATTTTAATAGCAGTTTCACCCATTCCAGTTTTTTTTTTTTTCACCAGCTTGGTTAGCCACAGTGCATAGTTGACAAGCTCAGGTGTGTCTTATTAAACATAGCAAAACCAGGATTGGATCAAACTGCTATGCAATGGGAGCCTTATCCCCATCCCTGGCTGTGCTGTGTTTCCAAAGTCCTGACCCTTGTGGTGTATACTGGGCCATTACTGTATATTATATTCTCACCAGCAATGAGACAGAAAACATATAAAACCAGGACTTTTGAAACACCCTTTACAGTATGACATACAACATGTCTGGGTTCATTTGTATAAGCTGTTTTCAGATATGAACTACATGAACAAATGGTTTACATGTATATCCTTATATAATGAATATCCTGCTTGATGATAAATGGGGGTTTAAGCAAACTGGGCAGCGTCTGCTTTCTGATAGAATGCACAAAAGGCACACAGGAATTACATGTTGTGCAAAATTGAACATGACAGTGTGATTTAGTACCTTTAAAATGAGAACCATACAGAAAATGAAGTTAGTCCATAAACCCAGGGCTCAATGCAGCAGGCTAATTCAATAGACTTTCACGTCTGGAGCCCTTGGTTTGAATCTGACTCGGCTCACATCAGTTTGGTGGTCTCAACCTCGTCCCCAGTGATTGATACAATATTCCGCCACACAATTGAGAATAATGGGTAGTTTCTGCTTGCGAGATGCAGAATGGCAAGGGGTTTTCAGGTCAGAGCTCATAGCACCTGACTGAAGCTTGTGCCATTGAACCCCTCCTTTCGTATTAATTAAATTCACAAAGGCATGTATAGCCTACTGACTTTCTAACCACCCTGTATTTATATTGTTTAGACAATCAAAATGAAATAAGACATGCACTCTACCATAAGAGTATTGGATCACACGTTCAATTTGTTGGACGTAGCAGTGTGTTTCATCTTATCATTGAATGGCTGCCTGTATGTAAAGCTCATTTGCAGCATTATCGGTGGTTTCTTTTACTAGAGATTTTTATGCTGTACTAAAATAAAGTTTAATGCCAGTGGGATGCAACACATGTATCAAAGTATTATTGCAGCCCACCTGTAACTGTGATTCAGCCAGACTTCAGAATGTGCATGAGATGTAATTGAATTGAAAATGTGTACTACTGGTACTTAGTGTTCAAGTGGAGGGCATTTGAACTTTAGCTGCTTGCACAGACCATGACTAGCACTTATTTTAGACTACCCTTTTGAGCTTCTGAATTACTTCATACAGGCCCTCCTTTATATGTACAAAAACAAGCAAATGATAAAAAATGTTTTAATCAGTTTGAAAAATGAAGCATATGTGTGTTCAGGTATCCTTTTAAATATGTTGTTTTAGATTTTTTTCTCATGTTGTAGAAGTATAAAATCAAACTAGAGGAACAGGCAACCAATCCTGCTCACTGCTCAAGATTTTACCACCTTTGCTGGAAGTGTGCTGACTTCTGCTTAAATAAATGTATTTTCAGTTTATGGTACAGTTGGTATTTTGTGAGGTTCAGAATAAGGCTAGGTGTTCTAATGTGACTTGATTTGCCTGGTTTCACACTGGGGACCTGCGGCTTTTTCAATGTGTAAATGGACACCTCTGCCATAGGGCTGTTCCTGCTGACCAAACTGAACTCAATCATTCAGTGATTCCATAAAATAAATATTGCTAAGAATCCCCCCCTCCCCAGGTAGACCATCTTGGTGAACACATAGTGTAATGTGGAAAGTTTTCTGTGGGCTGTGTATGAACTAGGTAAATATACGTATAAGTATGCACATTGTAACAGATCAAAAGCATGTACAAATAATGATCAAAAGTGGCATTTATACCTTTAATGGTTATTGTGTACAAGTTTATCTAAAAGATTATTAAGTTAGTTGCTGACTGAAACATTGAGATAGTTTTGTGAATATGTGGATTAATTTATAATACAAAATGTAAATGCATTTAAAAAAAATCTTGCTTCAGCGCTACTATAGAAGCACTCAAGAGGAGTGCTTAGGAGAGAATGGGTGCAACTTTCACATGTTTCTGAACACAACAGATTTTTCTTTTAGTTTTTTGATGTTTATTTATGAAAACGAAACAAGCCCCATATGAGATACAGGGACCCTTGTTAGCAGTTACATCAAATATTAGCTTCTAATTCACCCTCCCTTCCGTCCTCCCTTTTTGGCTCAGAGGCCAGTGTTGCAATAAACAAGCCTAAAACTACTTACAATGAATCCCCGTCCACCCCTCCCTCCCCCCACTGACTGACATTTACAGGAAGATACTATAAACAGCTCCAAAAAAAGGTATAAGAAAGAATTACAATAAATCTGCATGCACATCATACATTAAAAGTAAACTTTGTTTTAAAATATAAAAACTATTATATCTTGGTCAGGGCCTAAAAAACAAACAAAGTGGCGAATATATATATTTTTATATAATTTTTTTTCTTTCAACTAGTGACATCAGTCGCTAAAAGGAAACCCAGAAGATATTATATTGTGAACGGTACACAGAGGAATTACTCTGTAGAATTTGAGTCGGGACTTGCATGACTTGCTGCTGATCTGGACATTGAACAGAAGCAAATTCTTCAAAGTCTTCCCTTTTTTTGTTTGTTTTTTTTAGCACAGTGGATATCGGCTGTGTCTGCATTTAATGCAAAACGTTAATGCTTTAAAACTATCTAATGTTACATTAAATAGAATATTAAAACACAATCCAGTCTGTTTAAAACACAGGGGGGTGGGAAACAGCTATTGCTCATATGACATGTGTGTGTATAAACACACACACACACACGCAAAGGGATAGACCGATACATTTTGAAATCAATATTTTTTTTGGGATCACTATTGGTGCAACATTGTCAAACATACTTGATTTGGTGGAAAAATTTGTCAACAGTTTAGTCTTCGCGGTGGGAGGTTTAGACAGTGAATCAAGGATTGTCAGTCTATCGAAACTTCTTGTATTTGGTAATTAGCAGTCTACCAAGTTCTTACTGTCCAGCTCCATGAGAAACACAGCAACAAGAACCCTCCCAGACCATTAATCACACACACAGCATAACTCTAATAATGCAATCTCTGCATTCCCCTTTAATCTGGCTGTGTATCAGTATTGTTTTTTGTTAAACCAGATGCACAAGCATTACCAGTCTTGGTTTTTCCCTAAATCATTCTGGGGTGATGTGGGTACATTCATTACTGATTCCCAGCCTGCCAGCCATCTGTCTCCCCTGCTAAACAGAAACAGGCTCCTGCTCCTCCTCCCACAATGCTGCAGCTCCTGTTTCTGCCAGCTGGGGTCACTGTAGAGCAAAACAAGAATCTGCAGCGGGTGACCAGGAAGACTCTACCTCAAACAAACAATACTAGTCCTATCTACTGATAAAGCAACATTATACAGCATATTACAAGATTTATTTAAAAAATGTTAAAAACAGTGAAGTGTAACCGTTACAGAACAGGGACCCCGGGAGCTCCAAACTTTCTTTTTTTTTTTTTTTTAAAAAGGTTTTTTTTTTTTTTTTTATATAAAAAGGAAGAAAGTAGTCAATTTTAGGCTACAAGTTCATAATATTCTATATCCTAAAATTCAAGAATGAGACGGCTGTTGGGGAAACAGAACTGTCCAATACCCACAGTATTAACAGAGTTTACAGAAGCCAGGGTGGATATTTTCAGCAATTATTATTTTTTGTGTGGCTGGCCAGGAGTTACAGGGCTAAAATAGCTCAATACTGTCAATAATGTCTACCATAACAGAATATCATTATGCTGTATAAATCCAGGAATTTAAAAAATATAGCCTCATCCAGAGGTCATTACTACAAACCCTATCACGCTTCAGTTTGCACCTTCACATTTACATCTTGAGATGTTGATCTCCACCAAAAAGTGCCAGCACTGCTGCAAAACTGAAGCAACTGTGCCACATGCTGGCATGAACTAAAACACCACCTGCACAGGTTCCAGTTCCTACCAGTCAAGGCTGAAAGATGCAAGCTAACAAAGAAAACCCCAAAACCTGGCAATGCAACAATGCAGGGTGGCCTCTGCATCATCATTTAGCAAGTGAATTAGTAATATCTCAAACTCCTACAAACAACTTCAAAAGCTTAAAAATAACTATGACACAAAACCTTAAATTTTTAAAGTTTGTTTAACGAAGACCCACGACAACATAACTGAATTTACTTGAATGGCCAGTTGAGAATCAATAAGGTCATCTCCTGTTAAAGGGCAAGCAACTTTGCAAGTTGCTTAAAAAAAAAGACAGGTATACATTTTGAAAGTTTCTTCATGACAAAATGTTATATCTGAAAGTCCATGCTTAAAGCACCACATCATTTACAACTGAATTAGGTTGACTTTTACAATAAGAGGGCACTACACCATGTTAGAAGCTTTAGTATCTTGAACCTTTCATTATAACAAAGACATGGTTTCCATCAGCAATCCAGTGCAAAAGCTAAAAACACTTCCACACAGCAAAACATTCACTCCATAATAGCATTACTACCCTCTCCATGGGCCTTCAGCTGCTTTCTGTTCAGTACATGTGATTCCTCACAACTTGTCAACACATAGTGCCTCTGCCCTGGGTATGCATTTAAAGCCTCAAAACAATGGTGGATACAGCTACAGGCCAAGATCTCTTAAACCATAAAAGCACAATGGCCAATGTAATGGACAGCCACACAAGCCACAAATTTGATTGTACCATGAGTGGACCTTCACAAGCTGCAGATTCAGCTTTAAGACATCCTTAAAACAAAGGGGTTACATATACAAGGTGGATACTTCTATATGCTCAAGGATCAAATAAAACTAAATCCAACATTTTAAAAAAAAGAGCTAGTTTAATTTTTTATCATCAAATTGCAACCAGTTCTCTGAAGGAATGTATTTTAATGACGTGCGTGTTCAGATTAGAGTAACTCCATTCCTAATAAAAACACAGCTCTGGGAGTCAGATGCAGGCTTGTCCCCACACCCTATCTGAAGTCCCGGACAAAGCACCAGCACAGGTATACAGCCATGTAATACGGAACCTGCAAGATTTGTTTGAGTTGTTTTCTTTTTAGCGGACATTTCAGATAGATGCCTACTTAACAATGGAGGTTGACAAGAAACAAACACCTTTCATGTTCTCATGCACCTATTCTAAAACCATTTACCCAAAATGTCAAATAAATAAGGCCGACATAATTACATGCAAAGGCAGGGGTAAACGTTACTGGAATGTGATGACTGTGCACAGGTCAAACTCTTTGCTAGACTGTGCATGTACATATTTAGGAGTAAAACAAACCAAAAAAAACCTTAATTTTTTTTTTTTTTTTTTTTAAAAGATAGAATCCCAGCACACTGTGCAATGTTAAAAATTGAATTATAACTTGGCAAAAATGTTTGCTTGATTTTAAACTTAAAAAAAAAAAAATTACAAACGCTGCACAATGTATTTATTTTTAAAATAAATATCACAACAGCTGGGACTTGTAAAATCAGACTTTTCTCCCCTCTGAATTGTTCGTTCATTTTGCTCTAATCTAGAATTCCACTCAGGCAAACAAAAAGGCCGCCTCATCCTCACCCCCAACCCAATTGGGGCATGTTGCCAAGCATTAACATAGTAACTGCCTTTGCACTTTATTACGCTTGCTTACACTTTGTGTTTTTTTTTTTGTTTTGTTTTTTGTTTTTAAATAGTCTTTATAAAAATGTTAAATGTTCTGAATGTGTAACTTTCTTTTATTTAAAAAAAAAAAAAAAAATCTAAAGTCTCCAGAGGGAAGACTTCTGACTGCACACAACGTTTTCTGTATTTAAAAAAATTAAACCACAAAAAAAAAAAACCACAAATAAAAAAAAGTTCCAGGTTTTTTTGTTTTTTTTGAGTGAGCTTGTTTTTTAATCCGAGTCGCTGCTGTCAGAGCTTGATCCACTAGAACTACTGCTCCCAGAATCTGAAGAGCTGCTGCTTCCACTTAGCCTTGAAGGGCCGCCTGCTGGACCAGAGCCTGCCTTCTCTGCTGTGAAACAGAACAGAACAGCACATTAAACCACCGCCGCCTTCCAAGAGAGACACACAACACCTTATTCATGGAACACATCCACACCTTGAAGTGTTTCAAGCTAACAGATCTTGCTGCTTGTGCATTTTCATTCGTTATATACAGCTAGGGCCAAAAGTTTTGCATCCTAAAAATTCTAGAACCGAGACAAAAAAAAAAAAATACAAATAATTTAGATTTTATTTAACATCATGTAAATCAAACTACACAATTATGTGGCAAGTGTCTGCTGGAAGTCATAATAGTAGTACAGAATTTCATGTCAGATTTCGAAACATCACTTTTTTTTAAATTAGTCAGTTTTTCGTTAAGTATATGGAAAACTGCAAAGCGGTATGTAATTCTAATATGTTAATGTAATTCATTATTTAGAAGATTTTATTTTACTTTATGAAGCAAAATTAGACAATTCTAAAACCGGGTGATGCAAAACCTTCTGGCCATAGCTGTAGGTCTCAGATGTCCAGTACACACCAATATTCATTTGAGCACAAGGTTACTATCTGCTACACAATATGCTTTCAGAGAAGTGTTGCACTTCTTTGGACAATTGCGTCTCCAGCGCCTCCTTTCTCTGTCGTTATCCAACCAGCTGCTGTCCCCTTTTGAATGACATGCTTTCAAGCCAGTAATATGCCTGGACCCAGAAGACACTGCAGAGGCGAAATGACCCAGGAAGTGCATTTAAGGCATGGAAACTGAGGCCTTTCTTTAACCTCTTTTAGTACCAGATATTCTTTAAAATGAAAACGTGTGTTTTCAAAACCGCACATTTCAGACCTATATAGTGAATCAAAGTGCAGAGCAATTAAGATTTATGGATATATTTGTCATTGAAAAAGGTACTTCAGTTTCACTTTTAGTATTCAACAGCTTGTGAATGTATTCCTTTGTTGCGTGTAAGGTTTGGTAAGGCAACAGCCACAAGAAAAAGGTCAAGATCGATATACATTTATCAAAAAAATAAAATAAATCTTGTTTAAATGATTCACATTTTTAGTTACTTACCATTGCTTGCTTGTGCTGTCTTATTGTAGTCAGGTTTTAAATAAACCCATTTCTAGTACACATTTACAGTTCTGTAGCAATAACCAGTTTACATATCGATTTGGCAAAAATCAATAAGTCATCAAGGCTACTTCATCAGGTAATGTGCACCTTTTTACTCAGAATCTAGAAAACTGTGCAATTATAAGCAAATATTTAGCAAAATCATCATCATCTACACTGACAGTTGCTACAGAACCTGGATACACAAATCAAACACTGTTTTATTACATGGAACAAAACAGACAGAGACAGCACAAGGAAGTGACAATATAATTACTGTAGCTTATATAACACAAAGACATGATGTTCTGTAGCTCTTTAACTTGATTCTCCATTAGGAGGAGCCCTGTGTAGCATTGTCTAGAGTGCCACCTTGTGATGGTGCTGCAAGAGTTTCTTGATTCGTAACAGTCAGTGTTGCAAATATTTTGTTTCTTATAAAGCTACTGTACTGTTTTCTCTGCACTGGGTTGTGGTGTTTGTTGGTGCACATTTTAAAACACAACCTGCACAAAGCTTCACAGCATGGACAGGAATAGAGGGTGTTTGCTATAAATGTGTCCCTCCTATATCCGTGCTGTGGATGGCCTGTAGTCCCCATCGCTGGGGACAAACAAACAAACAAACAAACATGCAAACACACACACACACGAAAGAAAAAAAAAAAAAAAAAAAAAAAATGAAATGACTTGAAACAAACACAGAAAGGTCCCGTCTTCGATTACGAATTTTCCCTCAGGCACGTCTGATTGTGTTTTATGTTGCCTCCACACTCTTAAACCTGCCACAGACACTGCTACTATGTGTGCTCCGCCACGGCAAACGACTGTTACACAAGCTCTCGAAAAACGAGGTTACAACGACGACACCAACAAGTCACAACGTCTCTCCTTTGAAATCACAAGCCCAAACCAGCTGTCTGCAGTTGCATTACAGCAATAAACCTCAAGCAGGCTTTACTGGCTGAATTATCGGTTGTGTGCTGCTCCCTGCGGACATGAACAGGCACAGGGTCGAAAAAGGACGGACATCTAAAAACATGAGCAGCGTCTTGGGGAACAATTCCATTTAAGGCTCAAAAAAACCTAAACGACATGCTCTTCTGATTTCGGAGAGTGGAGCCACCAGAAGTTTAGAAGGGAACCTCTAACGTGAACAAAACTAAAAACTGATTCCAGACAGTTGGCCAAAAAAATATTAAATGGAAAAAACAACAAACAACAAAAATGTTGAACCCCTGGTTGTCTCTTGGATTCTTCTCTGCCTGCTATTTTTTTTTTTTTTGTTGTTGCTTTCTTTTTTGAAGTCCAGCCCAGCCAGCAGCCTGTACGACAAGCCGCTTGCTAACCCTGCAACACAGGTACCTTTTTTGGGCGGTTTCTTGTTGTTGTTCAGCTGTCCGCTCACGTCCTGCAGTCTCTTTTCTAACTCTTTCTTCTTTTCCTGAGCAAGCTCCTCCTTAGACTTCGCACTTTGTTTTTTCCCTGTGCCAGCTGCGGATGAAACACACAGCCGTGTACAGTAAGTACAGGGATCGATCTAAGATCGCACAGCTGTGTTAACAAAAAGCGCAGGCCAGGGACTCTTCTTTTTCTAACAGAGAAAAAAAAGGAAAATGCACCGCCAAGCAATGCACAGCTCATTCTAGAACCTCACTGTCTTGGACAATGGGCGCGGAGCTCACTCTAGAACAGCACATTCTTAGCCAAATAAAGCACACACTAAAGAAAAACAAAAACAACCAACAGACGTGCACAGGGGTAGGAGAGTAGCTCTAGAACACCACGGTTCATTCCGGAAGCAAACCGACTATCGCAGATAACAGCAGGGAAACTCCCCCCGAAGACGAGCTCTCCTTTCCGGGCGTCTCGTACTTACGTAAAGGTTTGCGCTGTTTTTTCTGTAAACAAGACTTGACATATCGCTCGAGTTCGCGCAGCGTGGAAGGTTTGAGCGTTTCGAAGTCGATCTCGATCTCGTCTGGGTTGGAGTCTCTGAGCGAAGGCTCTCTGGATTGGATGATGTGAACCACACGGCCCAGCTT